>NC_084621.1:10687785-10772785 GCF_033978795.1 Nerophis ophidion
TGTTTTTTTAAACAGAACCCAGCCAAATTGACATCTTTCAACAACAATATGTCCTTTCACACAGCAACATCAGAGAAACAGATACCAACTCCAAAGCCGGTTTATTGTCAGAGAGTGACTTTGTCCCTCAATTTGTGTTCAGAGATCTCACAACAGAGCTCTAACAGAATTTGGCCCTAATCTGCTTTAACATTATACACAGAACCCCAGCGAAGGCTGCTTATTGATAGCCTTTCACACAGGCAGCATCCTGAATCTGTTAATGCTATGATAGGCGACAAAATGCCAGGTAAACTCAATCTCTTCTATTTAGTGTCAGTGCTGTTTATACAGAACAGCCAAAAGGGAAAAAAGTGCAAAAAAGCAGGCTTTTAAAGTCAGTGTGAAAGGGGCTTTTGACACCACTTCACACAAAAACATGACGCCTGTTCCATGTCAGTAGTCTCTTTCAAATAGATTCCGCACAATTGCAACATCGGATCTGACATTTATCCACTTATGGGTTTTTTTACGCAGAACCCAGCCAAATTGACATCTTTCAACAATAAGCCCTTTTACACAGCAACATCAGAAAAACAGATACTAACTCCAAAGGCGGTTTATTGTCAGGGAGCGACTGTCCCCCATTTTGTGTTCACAGAGATCTCACAACAGGCCCTAATCTGCTTTAACATTTTACACAGAACCCCTGCAAAGACTGCTTATTGATAGACCCTTTCACACAGGGAAAATGCCAGGTAAATGTCAGGTAAACTTAATCTCTCCTATTCTGTCAGTGCTGACTATAAAGAACAGCCACGAGGGAAAAGTGGATAAAAAAAAAAAGCAGGCATTTTTGGACGTTTGAAAGGGGCTTTTGGCACAACTTCACACAAAACATGACATCTGTTCCATGTCAGTAGTTTTAAACAGAGATTCCACAGAATTGCAACATCAGTTCTGGCATTTATCCACCTTTGTTTTGTTTTTACACAGAACCCAGCCAAATTGACATTTCCAACAATATGCCCTTTCACACAGAAACATCAACAGATACTAACTCCAAAACTGGTTTATTGTCAGGAAACGACACTGTCCCCCATTTTGTGTTCACAGAAATCTCACAACAGAGCTGTAACAGAGAATTTAGCCCTAATCTGCTTTAACATTTTACACAGAGCCCCAGCTTTTTATAGACCCTTTCACACAGGTAGCTTCCTCCCTCTATTAATGCTCTGATAGGCGGAAAGAATCCCGGGTAAACTTAATCTCTCCTATTCTGTGTCAGTGCTGTTTATACAGAACAGCCACAAGGGAAAAGTTCAAAAGAAATATTTTTTAAAGCCGGCATTTAAAGTCAGTGTGAAAGGGGCTTTCGACACCGTCCTGATGTGCATGTTAGCTTGGCTGTGAGATCACGATCTTTGAAACACACACACACACACACACACACACACACACACACACACTGTATATGCTTTAATAGCCCAGAGCAAAGGAAGCGCAGGAAAGCAAATATGCTGCCAAAGACATCAGGAAGAAAGAAAGAAAAAAACACGCTGCAGACAAAAGAAATGATTGGGAGCGCTTCATTCACGTCACACACACACACACACACACACACACAATACTTGCCAACCTTGAGACCTCCGATTTCGGGAGGTGGGGGGTAAGGGGCGTGGTCGGGGGTGTGGCTGGGGCGTGGTTAAGAGGGCAGGAGTATATTTACCCCTCGATTCATAGATTCAAGTATTTCATATATATATATATATATATACATATATATATATATATATATATATATATATATATATATATATACATATATATATATATATATATATATATATATATATATATATATATATACATATATATATATATATATATATATATATATATATATATATAAAAGAAATACTTGAATTTCAGTGTTCATTTATTTACACATTTACACACACATAACACTCATCTGCTCATCGTTGAGTTAAGGGTTGAATTGTCCATCCTTGTTTTTCCAAACATATGCATGTACAGTAGATGGCAGTATTGTCCTGTTTAAGAGTGTCACAACATTGCTGTTTATGGCAGACGAACTGCTTTACGGTAGACGAAAACGGACTGCTGTTGTTGTGTGTTTTACCGCGCTGGGAGGACGTTAATGAAACTGCCTAACAACAAACCCACATAAGAAACCAAGAACTCGCCCTCGATCACTCAACAGTTATAACGTCATTGGGCAGACACGCTCTTTATAGCCTACAGCTCCGCCTGAATTTCGGCAGAAAATTTGTCCCGGGAGGTTTTCGGGAGAGGCGCTGAATTTCAGGAGTCTCCCGGAAAATCCGGGAGGGTTGGCAAGTATGACACACACACACACACGCACGCACACGCACACAAGACGAGAAATGAGAAGGTTTGACTTACAGAAGGAGTCGGGAACAGTCGGGAGTGCTCCTAGCTTCAGCCGAGGCCTGAAGGCTTCATGGCGTTACAGGTGGGGTTGGAGGGAGGCACTGAAGAAACCTCTGCTGTTTATCGTCTGACGGAAACAAAAATAATCCCTTTCCTTGTCGTGTCCTCCTTTTCCTGTTCTCCCGAAAAGCAATCACCTTGCCGGTTGAGACATAAACAGGTAAACGTGGTGCAGATGCAGACGAAAAGTAGGATTTTCACACACCTGTTTTAGGAGTGCAAAAAGCAGGCCGGGGCAACAAAACAAGGCCGCCTCCGATTCTTGCTCCTCGACCCTCTCTCTCCTTCAACGTTTGTCCCTTTCCGCTCTCTCTCCTTCTCTCAGATGTCGCTGGGAATGACAATGAGTCGCATGCTGTCTGCTGCTCCTGGCTCTGCTCGGAAAAAGACTTGTCTGTCCGTCTGTGGGTTTACTCGGTCATATTTCCTGCAGGCCCAAAAGAGGCAGGTGGTGATGGTGGGAAGTTTAAAACCTGAGTGCCTGCAGACAATCCCTCCCCGGCCCACTGCACTCAAATACAGCACCGATGGGCTTTTTAAAAAGGCTTTTAAACAACCCTTGTTAATTCTCTCTCTTGCTCCCTCTCTCTCGGCTACCTGTTAGCTCGTTATCGCTTCTGGACAGTCTTATTCCTCCATCTCTGCTTGAAAAAAATAAGAGCGGGAGAAAATTGTTCTTTATAAAAATGTGCTCTCCTTCTCCTGCCCTGACAAGCAAATCAGGACAAAGTCTTGTTTTTCCCCGGGGAGGAGGTTTTCAATTACTCCTCGCCTAGAAGTGTGCGCCCGATGAACGTTGCAATCTCAACAGGATATCCGGGGGATGGTTCCGGACGTGTCTGAAAGTGCCATCCCGTCGCTGGGGCATCGCGGCAGCCTATTTTGTTTCTGATGGGCCCACAGACAAGCTGAATTATCAGCTCTGCGGGTTGGATGGCAGCGAATGGACTCCTACCAGTCCTGGTCCAGTTTTTCCCAAAGCAGCTTGACCGGTGAGCTCGTAAAGACGGGTTGTTACCGGTTAGCCGTCCGCCAAAGACGTCACATCTAGGAGATGGAGAAAGAATGTATGAAAGGTTAGCATGCTGACATTTGTGTCACTCCGCTTCATCACATGTGTCACTCTGCTCGTCGTCACACTCCTGCCTGTCTGCTCCGTCCTTGTCACTCCCGCCCTCCTAAGCACCGTACTCACTCTGCAGTTTTCTCCATTTTAAAGGCCTAATGAAATGAGATGTTCTTATTTAAACAGGGATAGCAGGTCCATTCTATGTGTCATACTTGATCATTTCGCGATATTGACACATTTTTGCTGAAAGGATTTAGTAGAGAACATCGACGATAAAGTTTTCAACTTTTGGTCGCTAATAAAAAAGCCTTGCCTGTACCGGAAGTAGCAGACGATGTACGCGTGACGTCACGGGTTGTGGAGCTCCTCACATCCTCACATTGTTTATAATCATAGCCACCAGCAGCAAGAGCGTTTCGGACCGAGAAAGCGACGAATTCCCCATTAATTTGAGCGAGGATGAAAGATTTGTGGATGAGGAAAGTGAAAGTGAAGGACTAGAAAAAAAAAAGGCGAGGGCAGTGAGAGCGATTCAGATGTTATTAGACACATTTCCTAGGATAATTCTGGAAAATCCCTTATCTGCTTATTGTGTTACTAGTGTTTTAGTGACATTATATAGTACCTAAAAGTCGGAGGGGTGTGGCTACGGGTGTGGTGACCGCCAGTGTCTCCGGTGGGAGGAGGTAGTAGCGGTATAGCTCGGTTGGTAGAGTGGCCGTGCCAGCAACTTGAGGGTTGCAGATTCGATCCCCGCTTACGCAATCCTAGTTACTGCCGTTGTGTCCTTGGGCAAGATACTTTACCCACCTGCTCCCAGTGCCACCCACAGTGGTTTAAATGTAACTTAGATATTGGGTTTCACTATGTAAAGCGCTTTGAGTCACTAGAGAAAAAGCACTATATAAATATAATTCACTTCACTTCACAGTAGTCCGCAGCTGCAGGAGAACGCAAGCTCCGCTCATAACTACGGGAAGAGCCGACTTATTACCACAATTTTCTTACCAAAACCATGTGGTCGGGATCCATGTTCCCTTGACCGCTGTGTTCCATAGTAAAGCTTCACCTTCGGGAATTTTAAACTAGGAAACACCGGCTGTGTTTGTGTGGCTAAAGGCTAAAAGCTTCCCACCTCCATCTTTCTACTTTGACTTCTCCATTATTAATTGAACAAATTGCAAAAGATTCAGCAACACAGATGTCCAGAATACTGTGTAATTATGCCATTAAAGCAGACTACTTATAGCTTGGATCGGGCTGGAAAAAAATGTCCGCTACAACCAGTGACGTCAAACGCACGCGTCATCATAAGCGTCATCATACCGCTACGTTTTCAACACGACACTTTGCGGGAAATTTAAAATTGCAATTTAGTAAACTAAAAAGGCCGCATTGGCATGTGTTGCAATGTTAATATTTCATCATTGATATATAAACTATCAGACTGCGTGGTCGCTAGTAGTGGCTTTCAGCAGGCCTTTAACTTACCTCATTTTGTCCCCATCACATCCTCCTCCAATTCTCTGAGAGTTCTGCATTCAAACCTGATAATTACACCTTCTATTATTCCTCAAATAGCTGTCTATCATTCTCTGAGCGTGTTCTCGACAAGCAATGGTGCAGAATGAGACCTCTCACACGTTTCAGTCACCATATTATGTTTTGTTAGCTGGCATAACTGAGGTTCCACTAGTGTTTAAATTTGGCATAATAACCAATTCATTTGTCATTTTTGTGGAACCTATTCCCCGACTAGGGATGGGTACTGAATTTGGTACATTTATAGGCACTGACAGTATTCAGAACCGGGTATTCACATTATATCAAAAGTTGCCATCTATATTTTGTTGCTTGTGACTTCCCAGGGGGTGCAGACAAAACAATGGCTTAAACACACGGCAAGTAAACAATTACCGAAGCACCATTTAGAGCAGGCCAGGGCAATTATTTTGCTTCGGGGGGCCAAATTTAGAGAACTAAATGTGTCTGGGGGCCAGTATATCTACAAACCCTGTTTCCATATGAGTTGGTAAATTGTGTTAGATGTAAATATAAACAGAATACAATGATTTGCAAATCCTTTTCAACCCATATTCAGTTGAATGCACTACAAAGACAACATATTTGATGTTCAAACTCATAAACTTTTTTTTTTTTGCAAATATTAATTAACTTAGAATTTCATGGCTGCAAAACGTGCCAAAGTAGTTGGGAAAGGGCATGTTCACCACTGTGTTACTTCATAATTTCTTTTCGCAACACTCAATAAACATTTGGGAACTGAAGAAACTAATTGTTGAAGCGTTGAAAGTGGAATTCTTTACCGTTCTTGCTTGATGTACAGCTTAAGTTGTTCAACAGTCTGGGGTCTTGTCATATTTTACGCTTCATAATGCACCACACATTTTTGATGGGAGACATGTCTGGACTGCAGGCGGGCCAGGAAAGTACCCGCACTCTTTTACTACGAAGCCACGCTGTTGTAACACGTGGCTTGGCCTTGTTTTGCTGAAATAAGCAGGGGCGTCCATGATAACGTTGCTTGGATGACAACATATGTTGCTCCAAAACCTGTATGGACCATTCAGCATTAATGGTGCCTTCACAGATGTGTAAGTTACCCATGCCTTGGGCACTAATACACCCCCATACCATCACACATGCTGGCTTTTGAACTTTGCGCCTATAACAATCCGGATGGTTACTATCTTCTTTGTTCCAGAGGACACCACGTCCACAGTTTCCAAATATAAATTGAAATGTGGACTCGTCAGACCACAGAACACTTTTCACTTTGTATCAGTCCATCTTAGGTGAGCTCAGGCCCAGCCAAGCCGGCGGCGTTTCAGGATATTGTTGATAAATGGGTTTGGGTTTGCATAGTAGAGTTTTAACTTGCACTTCCAGATGTAATGACCAACTGTAGTTACTGACAGTGGTTTTATGAAGTGTTCCTGAACCCATTTGGTGATATCCTTTACACACTGATGTCGGTTTTTGATGCAGTACCGCCTAAGGGATCAAAAGTCCGTAATATCATCGCTTACGTGCAGTGATTTCCCCAGATTCTCTGAACCTTTTGATGATTTTACGGACCGTTGATGGTAAAATTCCTAAAGTCCTTGCAATAGCTCGTTGAGAAATGTTGTTCTAAAACTGTTCGACAATTTGCTTACAAATTAGTTACCCCCCTTATCCTTGTTTGTGATTTACTTAGCATTTCATGGAAGCTGTTTTTATACCCAATCATGGAAGCCACCTGTTCCCAATTAGCCTGCACACCTGTGGAATGTTCCATATAAGTGTTTGATGACCATTCCTCAACTTTATCAGTATTTATTGTCACCTTTCCCAACTTCGTTTTCACGTGCTGCTGGCATCAAATTCTAAAGTTAATGATTATTTGCACAAAAAAAAAATGTTTATCAGTTTTAACATTAAATATGTTGTCTTTGTAGCATATTCAACTGAATATGGGTTGAAAATGTTTTGCAAATCATTGTATTCTGTTTATATTTACATCTAACACAATTTCCCAACTAATATGGAAACGGGGTTTGTATTTTAAGGAACACTAATACAAAACCTCACAATAATGTCTGATTGAATGCTAAAAAGGTTATGACAGACCGCCTTAAAAAACGGAATGGAATTTGACATTTTTTTTACTGAATGAGACACCCAGAATATACATTAAAATAAAGAATGTGGGGTTTACAATAATAACTATAAAGGATAAAACACTGAATATTGACAACATATGAACATCACACCCCCTTTTGATCGGCAAGATAGGATAGCCTATCTTGACGATTGTATTGTACCATATGTCCCGGCAAGAAATCTGCGTTCAAAAGACTCCGGCTTATTAGTGATTCCTAGAGCCCAAAAAAAGTCTGCGGGCTATAGAGCGTTTTCCGTTCAGGCTCCAGTACTCTGGAATGCCCTCCCGGTAACAGTTCGAGATGCTACCTCAGTAGAAGCATTTAAGTCTCACCTTAAAACTCATCTGTATACTCTAGCCTTTAAATAGACCTCCTTTTTAGACCAGTTGATCTGCCGCTTCTTTTCTTTCTCCTATGTCCCCCCCTCCCTTGTGGAGGGGATCCGGTCCGATGACCATGGATGAAGTACTGGCTGTCCAGAGTCGAGACCCAGGATGGACCGCTCGTCGGGACCCAGGATGGACCGCTCGCCTGTGTATCGGTTGGGGACATCTCTACGCTGCTGATCCGCCTCCGCTTGAGATGGTCTCCTGTGGACGGGACTCTCGCTGCTGTCTTGGATCCGCTTGAACAGAACTCTCGCGGCTGTGTTGGAGCCACTATGGATTGAACTTTCACAGTATCATGTTAGACCCGCTCGACATCCATTGCTTTCGGTCCCCTAGAGGGTGGGGGGGGTGCCCACATCTGAGGTCCTCTCCAAGGTTTCTCATAGTCAGCATTGTCACTGGCGTCCCACTGGATGTGAATTCTCCCTGCCCACTGGGTGGGAGTTTTCCTTGCCCTTTTGTGGGTTCTTCCGAGGATGTTGTAGTCGTAATGATTTGTGCAGTCCTTTGAGACATTTGTGATTTGGGGCTATATAAATAAACATTGATTGATTGATTGATCGACATATTTTACAATTTGATTGATTGATTGAAACTTTATTAGTAGATTGCACAGTACAGTACATATTCCGTACAATTGACCACTAAATGGTAACACCCGCATAAGTTTTTAAATTTGTTTAAGTCGGGGTCCACGTTAATCAATTCAATCAAGCGAAACGCAACAAAAATGCAAAAACCACAGCGAAATATGAACGCAAAGGGTTAAAAAAACCTACCTACAATCAGATATATCTAATTTATCACTAAGCAATAGAACTTTGTCGTAAAAATCATTTCAGGCTGCCTGCTCTGGAAACACTGTGGAAACGCTGCACACCCACACCGCTTGGTGCCTCATGACGTAGAATACAATAGTAACTAATTAGATGACCATAGTAACTAATTAGATGACCATAGTAACTAGTATATCATGCAAAAGTGCAGATTCCAATCATTGAAATACTTTGTATAGTTCAAGACTTGCGGTCATTAGAAAACATCACTACACATCATAATGGTAGCTACACTTTCCATCTTAAAGATCGAAATAAAATATTTGGGAATGTCCGGCTGTGTGAAAGGGGCTTTTGAAACCACTTCACAAAAAAACATGACGTCCGTTGCATGTCAGTAGTCTCTTTCAAATAGATTACGCACAATTGCATTATCAAATCTGACATTTATCCACCTATGGTTTTTTTTGTTTTTTTTACACAGAACCCAGCCAAATTGACATCTTTCAACAACAATAAGCCCTTTCACACAGCAACATCAGAAAAACAGATACTAACTCCAAAGGCAGTTTGTCAGGGAGCGACTGTCCCCCATTTTGTGTTCACAGAGATCCCACAACAGGCCCTAATCTGCTTTAACATTTTACACAGAACCCCTGCAAAGACTGCTTATCTATAGACCCTTTCACACAGGGATCATCCTACTTCTGTAAATGCTCTGATAGGCGAGAAAATGGCAGGTAAACTTCATCTCTCCTATTGTCAGTGCTGACTATACAGAACAGCCACGAGGGGAAAAGTGGAGAAAAAAAAAAAGCAGGCATTTAAAGTCCGTGTGAAAGGGGCTTTTGGCACCACTTCACACAAAACATGACATCTGTTCCATGTCAGTAGTCTTTTAAACAGAGATTCCACACAATTGCAGCATCAGTTCTGGCATTTATCCACCTATGTTTTTTTACACAGAACCCAGCCAAATTGACATCTTTCAACAACAATAAGCCCTTTCACACAGCAACATCAGAAAAACAGATACTAACTCCAAAGGCAGTTTGTCAGGGAGCGACTGTCCCCCATTTTGTGTTCACAGAGATCCCACAACAGGCCCTAATCTGCTTTAACATTTTACACAGAACCCCTGCAAAGGCTGCTTATCTATAGACCCTTTCACACAGGGATCATCCTACTTCTGTAAATGCTCTGATAGGCGAGAAAATGGCAGGCAAACTTCATCTCTCCTATTCTGTCAGTGCTGACTATACAGAACAGCCACGAGGGGAAAAGTGGAGAAAAAAAAAAAAGCAGGCATTTAAAGTCCGTGTGAAAGGGGCTTTTGGCACCACTTCACACAAAACATGACATCTGTTCCATGTCAGTAGTCTTTTAACCAGAGATTCCACACAATTGCAGCATCAGTTCTGGCATTTATCCACCTTTGTTTTGTTTTTACACAGAATCCAGCCAAATTGACATTTCCAACAATATGCCCTTTCACACAGAAACATCAACAGATACTAACTCCAAAACTGGTTTATTGTTTACTTGCCGTGTGTTTAAGCCATTGTTTTGTCTGCACCCCAATGTGAAGTCACAAGGAACAAAATATGACAACATACCCGGTTCTAAATACGGTCAGTGCCTATAAATGTACCAAATGTATCTTACAAAAATATTTGGGAATGTCCGGCGGGCCAGATTAAAAAGCTTAACGGGCCGCATTTGGCCCCCGGGCCTTAATTTGTCCAGGTGTGATTTAGAGCGGACTCAGTCAAACTGTCTCTAGATAACGTTATAAAGCAGGTATGCTTGATAGAAACCACTTTTTGTAAAATGCGCTAGCTTGATGCTAATTAACATTGGCTTTGTCATACTGATGCTATTGCTTAGCACAGGGGGCAGTTCTAGAGCCGGATGCAGATTTTTTAAGCACCACCTTAGTGGCTCCCTGGATCTTTCAGAGATATGTGTACATTGAAAAAGATGAAGAAAAATATATATTTTTTGTTTTACTATATTTTATATAGGAGAAAAAACATAACACAACCCTTCCCAATTGTTAGAAATCCCACTGTTCATGTAATACATGCTTCACTGATGAGTATTTTTTTTTTTTTCATTTTATTTTAATCTTCTATTCTTTTCTCCCATTCCCCCCGTTAACTTGTATGTCATCTTTTTTGTAAGGGGCGCTGGAAGCCCGCAGACCCGTCAGCGATCCTGTTCTGTCTCCCTGTAATGTTTGTCTGATCTTGAATGGGATTGTGCTGAAAATTGTAATTTTCCTGAAGGAACTCTCCTGACGGAATAAATAAAGTACTATCTAATCTAATCTATTTGGCCAACACCGTTTAATCCTATTTTCAGCGACCCTTGAACTCATGGTAGTTTGTTTACATGGACAACGTTCTCCGATGCTGCCACTTCTTTGTCTTATTTTGCCCACCAAATGTTTTGTGCTGTGCGTGAATGCGCAAAAGGTGAGCTTTGTTGATTTTATTGATTTGCTGGAGTGCTAATCAGGCATATTTGGCCAATCCATGACTGCAAGCTAATCGATGCTAACATACTATTTTAAGGTAGCTGTGTGTACATATTGCATCATTATGCCTGGTTTGTAGGTATATTTGAGCCCATTTAATTTCCTTTACTTATGTCCTCTGTGTATTTAATCTATACTTCATTTTCATTTCTTTTATGAAAATGCATGTATAAATACGCCACGTACAATTGACACTTTCATTGTTTTTTTTTGTTTCTTATACATTTCCATGATCAGAAAGGAGCAGATGGAAGAACAATATTCTTATATTTATCTGCCCCCTTTTTAACACAAATTATTATAGATGACCTTATAACTGTTCCCTCCACCAACACCCAAACTCCAACACACTTTTTCATTTTCACAATGACATGTCCAATCTAAATCAAAATTCAGTTTGATATAACTCCAGTTTTCTCTTTTTAGAACTCTTTTTAAATACAAAAAAAAAATTCTTACAGCTTTTGAAGTTTTTGTTTAGAGAATTTCATGCTTTCACACCAACAACAGACAAGCACATTTGTTTCAAATTTGTTCGCACTCTTGGATGTTTTAAGTCATACGGACTTCTGTGGTTCTCTTCTTCAGATGTGAACACAAATAACTTTTGTATGTCCTTCGGAAAAAACTTTATTTCTAGCTTTGAACATCATTAATAGAGTATTCAATTCTACAATGTCTTTTAGTTTTAGTAATCCTGACCTAATGAAGAGTGGATTTTTGTGGTCTCTATATCCTACTTAAAAAATGATACGAATTGCTCTTTTCTGTCAAAGAAATATGGCATTATGTTGCTAAAATATGTATTTCCCCATATTTCTGCACAATAATTGAAATAAGGTAGAATAATTGAGCAATATAACATTCTCATTGTGTTGTATGGAAAACTATATTTAACCTTGTTCAAAATAAATAAGTGTCCCTTCACTAGCTCCCTGTGCGTTACCAAATCAATTTTAAACTCCTATTTGCTTTTAAATGTGTAAACAACCTCGCACCAACATATCTCTCTGACCTCCTTCAGCCTTACTGCCCCACCCGATCCCTAAGATCAACCGATCAGCTGCTACTGACGGTCCCTGACACAAGGCTGAAGCCTAAAGGTGACAGAGCTTTCATCGCTGCTGCTCCCAAGCTCTGGAACGAGCTACCTCTGAGTGTTAGATAAGCCTCCTCTCTTCCTGTTTTTGAATCTCTGTTAAAAACCTACTTTTATTCCTAGGCTTTTAACATTGAGTGATATCCATCCTGCAATGGCGCCCCATTATACACCTGCTGTGAACCTGTTTTTATGTTTTATTTATTTATTTTTTATCATGTTCTGTTTGTGTTGTGTTGTGTTTTAACCTGCCCAATCTACAGCACTTTGGCTACCCCTGAGGTAAATTTTATATGTGCTTTATGAATAAAGTTGATTTGATTTGATTTAGATACCTTATTTTTCACATGCATTATATGAGCTTTCCATGTCAACTTTTCATCTAAGATGACGCCAATAAATCTGATTTCAGACACCTTCTCAATTTTCACATTGTTTATGGATAAACTATCTTCTATCTTTCTTTTATTACTGAATGCCATAAATTTAATCTTTTCCCAATTTAAAGAGAATTTATTTATATCAAACCACAATTTTAGTTTAACCATTTCCTCTTCAATATTATCGGCTAAGATTTTCAAGTCATCTCCTGAGCAGTAAAAATTTGTATTGTCTGCGAATAATACGCACTGAAAAATTTTCGAAACCTCACAAATATCATTTATGTATAAAGTAAAAAGTTTGGGTCCTAAAATCGAACCTTGTGGAATTCCACATTCAATATTCATACATTCTGACCTATGATCATAGAGCTCAACATATTGCTGTCGTTGATGTAAATAACTGGTTAACCAGTCCAGTGCAACTCCTCTGACTCCATAAGTATATAATTTGGAAATGAGAATTTGATGATCTACAGTGTCAAATGCCTTCTTTAAATCAATGAACACTCCTATCGTGTATTTATTTTGATCAACGGCAGGTGTAATGTCTTCAATAATGTATGTGATAGACCTACTTAATCGAAATCCATACTGAGTTTCATTTAATAATTTATGTTTTTTCAAAAAACAGTCTAATTTATTAACAAACAGTTTTTCAAGCACTTTTGAAAATTAAGATAAGAGAGATACCGGTCTATAATTACCAAATGTATGTTTATCTCCGCTTTTAAATAAAGGTATGACCTTAGCTGTTTTCATACTGTCTGGGAAAACTCCTACTTTAAAAAGAACAATTTTGCATGTCTCATGACACATTATCTTCATGTAATATTGGCTGCATTTCTCATAGTAGTTTGTGTGCCATGTTGTTCCAGACCACAGAAAACTTTACCCAGCTTGAAAAGATTGTAATAAATCCAATAGAAGAAGAGAGTCTGTCGTTCCCTTGAACTTGGACACACACATCTATACCTTTGGCCATTCTAAGCCAGTAATTTCCACAAGTTATCTCATCCTGTGAGAAGCCTCCGTTTCTACTAATGCTTTCCAATGTTAGAAAACTGTGTAGAATAAAAATTTAAATACATTTCTGACGGCGAAGATTTGTGTCAGCCTTTGATAGTAGGCTAATATAGAGACATCATGTGGTGCCTTCATTATAACACTTATATAAGACTTTTAAAGTCATTTCGACAGTAGGCTAATATAGTAGACACATCAAGTGGTGCCTTCATTATGACACTTATATAAGACTTTTAAAGTCATTTCGACAGTAGGCTAATATAGCTAATATAGACACACCATGGGGTGCCTTCATTATAAAACTTATATAAGGCTTTTAAATGAACAGATTTTTGTATTTTTGGACCAATATGGCGCTTTCAACATTTTGGGATGCCGACCCCTGGATTAGCATGAGCAATTTTACGGGCTGATTTAAACGCCTTCGAATTTGATAATGAAACTACAACTAAGATGCACGTTATTAAACACTTTGTACGGCTCAAAAAAGACAAAACTTACACAATCGGCTTCACGGCAAAGACTAATTCCTATCGAGGCAACACACTGTTGCCCAGAGCTGTGCATTGCTGGGTTGCATATGACGTCATGTCCGCTTTGCTCCGCTCCGGTGTGAGCCACATGATGGTCAACAAGCTCGAGTCTAGCGTTAAATCAACTGAGAATCCTGACTAAATGAAGTTTGAACTGAAAATGCCGCTCTGCTGTTCTGTTCCAAGCATTCAAGTTGAGAGATAAGAAAGGGCTTGTAATAGTCCCCGACAGAAGTGGTTCATAAAAAGTCAGGAATAAAGTCAGGGAAATTACGAAAGAGCATCGAGGGAAATGGCTCGGAAAAATATCACTTTCATCATCTTGTGGAATATAGCTGGATCATGCTCCTGTCTGCAGAGATAACTTAGTCAAAGATTTGCTTCAACATTTCACTTTCTGTGATGCACTCGAAATGATCTCAACTATATTAGTAGTGTTTGAAAGCAGGATTAAAGGCCTACTAAAAGCCACTACTAGCGACCACGCAGTCTGATAGTTTATATATCAATGATGAAATATTAACATTGCAACACATGCCAATACGGCCTTTTTAGTTTACTAAATTGCAATTTTAAATTTCCCGCCAGGTGTCCTGTTGAAAACGTTGTGGAATGATGACGCTTATGTGGACGCTCGCTTGTGACGTTAATGGTTGGAGCGGACATTTTATCCCAGCACCACTCACGGCTAAAAGTCGTCCGATTTAATCGCATAATTTCACAATATTCTGGAGATCTGTGTTGCTGAATTTTTTGCAATTTGTTCAATTATTAATGGAGACTATAAAGAAAAATGCTGTTGGTGGAAAGCGGTGGATTAGCGAACATGTTTCTCTACCACATGTCAAGCGGCAGGTTTCGGTGAGAACATTGTGGTAATAAGTCGGCTCTTACCGGAGACATGAGCGGAGCTTGCGTCCTCCTGCAGCTGTCAAAGAGGCAGCTGCGACTTTCTTGGCTCCTCCATGGCTTCCATCAGAGACACTGGCGGTCACCACACCCGTACGACTTTCAGGTATGACTTTATAATCTCACTAAAACACTAGTAACACAATAAGCAGATGAGGGATTTTCCACAATTATCCTAGTAAATGTGTCTGATAACATTAGAATCGCTCCCACTGCCGTCACCTTTTTTTTTTCTCTAGTCCTTCACTCTCACTATCCTCATCCACATATCTTTCATCCTCGCTCAAATTAATGGGGAAATCATCGCTTTCTCGGTCCGAATCGCTCTTGCTGCTGGTGGCTATTATAAACAATATGCGGCTGTGAGGAGCTCCACAACCCGTGACGTCACGCGCACATCGTCTGCTACTTCCGATACAGGCATGGCTTTTTTATTAGCGACCAAAAGTTGCGAACTTTATCGTCGATGTTCTCTACTTAATCCTTTCAGCAAAAATAAGGCAGTATCGCAAAATGATCAAGTATGACACATGGAATAGACCTGCTATCCCCCTTTAAATGAGAAAATCTCATTTCAATAGGCCTTAAAATATACTTGGTAAATAAAACCTCTGCCTTTTTTTGATGAATACTTAGGCCTACTACGCCACAAATCTTGGTCATTACAGTGGTACTTGGAGAGCCAAGTTTTTTCTGAGGTAGAAAAGATTTTGACAACCACCAAACTAGATCCCTTGTCGGCTCAACAGCATACAGAATCTTGAGTCCAATAAATATTGTTTGAAACCAAATCATGGAAATCTAGCTAAACAATGAGACAAAATATGAACTTCAGACCATTAAAACAACTGCGGACAAGAAATGTAGATGAATATTTCTACCATGAAGTGAACTGCAAATACTAATCTTTTTCCTATTAGTGTCACGATCAGAGCAGCACGACACTCGTTATGTCAATCAAATACGTAACTTAGCCATGCACGAATAAGTCCAACATTGCCTTTTTACGGATTATTGCTTAATTTGTGAGCCGCTCAGATGTTAAGACGTGATGTGCCTCCGATCTTTACATCTCTAAATCCTCATAAGTGTCAGGGAAGTTAGGTCAATGGAAGCAGTAACGTCGATTTCAGTGTTGATTAATAGTTTTAGTATTTTAGAAATTATCTTTCTTAAGCGTGTTAGACTCCACTCCATTTAAAATATTTTTTCATTACACCATATATATTTGCCTCTAAACCTTTCAACAAATGCCCAAAATCTGCACTGATGCAGGTAAATAAACAGTAGCCTAATGGAACTCTAGACTACCACATAAAACATTAAACTTTAATATGATCCGATTATGCCAATTATATTACTATATACTGTATTTGTGAGATGAAAACAATGGTTGAATATCTGCTCGTCAACTTTACTCATGATTTTAAAGCAAGTTACACATAAACAAATCTAATAATCAAATGCATATGCGTTTCAATTAATCATGATTAATCACAGGTTATTACCCACATGCATACTCCATCCATCCATCCATTTTTACCGCTTGTCCCTTTTGGGGTTGCTGGAGCCAATCTCAGCTGCATTCGGGCAGAAGGTGGAGTACACCCTGAATAAGTCACCACCTCATCACAGGGCCAACACAGATAGACAGACAACATTCCCACCCACATTCACACACTAGGGACCATTTAGTGTTGCCAATCAACCTATCCCCAGGTGCATGTCTTTGGAGGTGAGAGGAAGCCGGAGTACCCGGAGGGAACCCACGCAGTCACGGGGAGGACATGCAAACACCACACAGAAAGCTCCGAGCCCGGGATTGAACTCAGGACTACTCAGGACCTTCGTCTTTTGAGGCACATGCACTAACCCCTGTGCCACCATGCTGCCTCATATGCATACTGTACATTTATTTAAAAGCAGCCCTCTGAAAGCAGCCATTACTGCGATGTGGCCCCAATGAAAATTAGTTTTATACCCCCTGTTGTTCTTGTTGGGCGCCATAGCTCGGTTGGTAGAGTGGCCGTGCCAGCAACTTGAGGGTTGCAGGTTCAATTCCCGCTTCCGCCATCCTAGTTACTGCCGTTGTGTCCTTGGGCAAGATATTTTACCCACCTGCTCCCAGTGCCACCCACACTGGATTAAATGTAACTTAGATATTGGGTTTCACTATGTAAAGCGCTTTGAGTCACTCGAGAAAAGCGCTATATACATATAATTCACTTCTTTCCTGACAAAATACACCAAAATATTAATTTAAATATACAGTACACACCTTCTACTCATTCAATGAGTTTTCTTTATTTTCATGACTATTTACATTGTAGATTGTCACTGAAGGCATCAAAACTATCAATAAACACATGTGGAGTTATGTACTTAACAAAAACAGGTGAACTAACTGATAACATATTTTATATTCTAGTTTCTTCAAAATAGCCACCCTTTGCTCAGGTTACTTTTTCGCACACTCTTGGCATTCTCTTGATGAGCTTCAAGAGGTAGTCACCTGAAATGGTTTTCACTTCACAGGTGTCAGAGTTTTGATGCCTTCAGTGACAATCTACAATGTAAATAGTTATGAAAATAAAGAAAACACAATGGAATGAGAAGGTGTATCCAAACTTTTGGCCTGTACTGTAGTTCAAAATATACTGCGGCTCATAAACTTACAATAAAACATCCTTTTCATTTTGTCAAAGTAAGACTTTGGGGCAATTTTGCGGCCGTATTCGATGCACTCCGCCGCTACATCCATGCAGTGTTTAGTGACCAGCGGCTCGCTAACACGCTTCCGCCGGTGCAACGTACGTCAATAAAAAAAAGAACGACCAAAAATCGTTTTACATGTGTGGCAAGAGTAGTTAAATTTAATAATTACATTTTGAATACAGTATTCAAATGAAGCGAAAGCTGCCAACGCCAGTGAACCCCAGAAGCAGTAGAAGTTTTGTGGTATGACCACATTGGGTTTAGAATCCAAATGAAACAGTAAGCTAAAAACAAAAACTATTTATTTGAAATGAACACAATACTTGAAACTATGGGCCTGCAAACTTGTTTTCATTGAGGGTCACATCGCTGTTATGGTTGCCCTCAGAGGGCCGCTTTTAACAGTGAATAATATACAGTACGAACATAAACATGTATATATAAAAACAGGTCTATAATTGTCTTCATGTACGGTGTACAAAACACAATTTTATAAAATTGTACCGTATAAAACTGACAACTCAGTTGCCACAATTTTAGCATAATATTTGCAGGGTTTTTTTGGTTTGTTTTTTACAGCATATAAAATCATTTAAAAATTACATGGAATTAAATTAAATGGAATGGGGAATAGGTACTACAGTTTTTTTACGCAAAAGTTAATGCAAGTTTTTCATCATTTAAAATCTACGGTCGTTCTGTTTCACAGTCCTTTTACTCTATATTGAAAGTGGATTTTACCGTAAAAAAAAAACTGTTACAGTAATTTTTTTTACATGAACAGTTTGTTGGATTACATGCTTTGAAATCATAAGTCAATCAGATATTTAGCTATTTATCTTTATTTAAACATTAACATTGTTTTGAAATGTATGATAATATTTTGTTTAATATTACAGATGATTAAAGTGTAAATACATGTAATCGTTTATTTTTGTAATAAATTTATTAAAAAAAGATAAGGTACTTTATTTACACGCAGATCTGGCCCCTGGGCCTTATGGATGAATAAAATGCAATAAAACTAGGACGCAATGACAGTAATTGAGACAAAATAATAATCAGATATTTAACTATTTATCTTTATTTAAACATTACATTGTTTTGAAATGTATAATATTTTGTTTTAATATTAGAGATGACTAAAGTGTAAATACATGTAATCGTTTATTTTTGTAATAGGTTTATTTAAAAAAGATAAGGTACTTTATTTAAACTTTATTTCCACGCAGATGTGAAGTGAAGTGAATTATATTTATATAGCGCTTTTCTCTAGTGACTCAAAGCGCTTTACATAGTGAAACCCAATATCTAAGTTACATTTAAACCAGTGTGGGTGGCACTGGGAGCAGGTGGGTAAAGTGTCTTGCCCAAGGACACAACGGCAGTGACTAGGATGGCGGAAGCGGGAATCGAACCTGCAACCCTCAAGTTGCTGGCACGGCCGCTCTACCAACCGAGCTATGCCGCCCCAGATCTGGCCCCTGGGCCTTAAATTTGACACCTGTGGCCTATGGGGATGAATAAAATGCAATAAAACTAGGACATAATGACAGTAATTGTAACAAAATAAATGAAACAATGCAAGGCAAAAGTAAATAACTTCAATTAATATATAATCTTATCTAATAGCAAACTAAATGTTCCACTTCAGTAAAAGATAACTAAAATTAGTCAAAGTGAGCGTGGAATTAGCGCTGTGTCCGAAGCACACCTGAACGCACCACTCAACAATAGAAGACTGGAGGGGGGTTTAGCGTGGACCCAACCCCGTTCAAAGGTTGTCCCAAGACTCAAGTAGGCAAAACAACAGGACTTTGTGTGACCTCTATGGTACAGCTGCAGATCTCATGCCTGCCGTGAAGCCACGCCCCCGGCCCAACATTGCATGTTTAGCGAGCTGTGCGCGCTCCCGCCAAGGGTATCGACTTTTTGACAGGGAACCAAATTCCCCCCCCAGTGAGGTAAAATGAATTAAATGTGCTGACAGTTCATTGCTCCTGCCAAATGTATTGCACTGAGTGGAGCGGATCACCACTCCAAGATGGCGGCCCCGCGTCTCGTCAGGGCAAGTAGCGGTTCGATGCTGTGTCTACTTATAACTGGGGTGTCCAAACTTTTTCCACAGAGGGCCGCACACGGAAAAATTTAAGCATGCGGGGGCCATTTTGATATTTATATTTTCAAACCATAACAAAATATATGATCTTTTTTTTTTTTTTTTTTTAATCCTTAGGGCTCCTGGGGAGCATAGAGGGTCTCAGTCACTAAAATGTTAGAAATAAGTCAAATTATTATTTTATTTTTTTATTTAATGCTTACAGTAAATCTCTATATCAACTTGAGGTTGATATAAAGTAAAACAAATAAGGTTTTACACAAATAACTTTTGTATGTACTATCAATAACAAAGACAACTTTGTTTTTGATAGTAAAACTGAAATATGCAGTATTTAGATAGATAGATAGATAGATAGATAGATAGATAGATAGAGAGATAGATAGATAGATAGATGGATAGATAAATAGATAGTACTTTATTGATTCCTTCAGGAGAGTTCCTTTATTTAGCAATTAAAGCCCTCAAAGATTAATAATGCAGGACACCATTGATTTTAATTATTCAATATTTTTGAGTAATCACAGTGAAAGGTTAAATAAAATCCTACTAAATATATTTGAGATCTGAAAAGCTCCCCACTCATAAAATGATGTATTTTTATTTATTTATTTATTTTTTTACTGCTAACAGTTAAATTTCAAGATCAACTTCCGATATATCTGTCGATTTTAAGTTTGAACTTTTAGTTTGTTTGTTTTATGCTCTTTTGTCAAAACTTTGATGTTTTTATATGGCAACCACACAACATATGCAATATTTTTTCCACATAAAATGTTTTAAAGTAATAATTTATTATAACATAGATTTCTTGTCTTACCATGAATTGATTAACGTGGACCCCGACTTAAACAAGTTGAAAAACTTATTGGGGTGTTACCATTTAGTGGTCAATTGTACGGAATATGTACTGTACTGTGCAATCTACTAATAAAAGTATCAATCAATCAATCAATCCTTTTTTTTTTGGAGCAATAGAAAAATAAGAAAATAAAGACAAAAGGAACAAAAAAAACTGCCTGCATGGCAGCTTTGTGTCAACATTGCCACTTTTTCTCATTAGATTTCACCTCATTCCAGTTTTTTTTTTTACAATATCAATTTTGCCATTTTTGCAGAATGTAAACGATTAGCTGCGGGCCGCAAAAGGCCCACGGGCCGCACTTTGGACACCTCTGACTTATAAGACGTCAATCCTAACGACTGGTTCCAATGGCAGCTCGAGATCTCGCGAGAGGAGCCCCCGACTAACACGCCACATAATTGAAGGGGCGTGTCCCAGTCATCCACGAGGCTTTCTCGGCTGTATTTGGTCCCGCCCACTAATTACAAGACGGGTGCGTTGGACGCCGACACAACACATTCGCCTGTACTTTTACTTTTTAATTTTTTTCATAAGTTTTCAGAATAGTTTTGTTATTTTGTTTGAGAACGGGGTCACAAAATATGAATGTTCTTGGTACAATCGTGCAACGTAAAACATAACACAGAATAGGTAATAAAAATGGGCTGTAACTAATGGAAAAAAAAGTATCCGTTTTTTGATAGTTTTGCTTTTAATAATACCGTATTAACTTCAATACTAAACTAATACAGCTCTTACTGCCATTTGGTTGTTTTTTTAGTTCGGATAGTTGGTGACAAATACAGAAAATATGCAATTTTGAAGCAATGTTTTATCAGGCAAAGTGTCTTATTTCACGGTTACTAAAAGTTCGATATACCACGTTTCCCATGTGTATGTAAGCTTACTTACCTCGCACTCCAACCTTTTCTTTCCATAATTTTCTTCGTCGCGGTACAAAAGTGTCCCCGTTTTTTGTGACTCTTCAATTAAAAGAAATGACTCAGCAGTCTCGAAATTGTTTCCCAAAATGGCGCACTGTAGTCACGTGGCGGCTTTTGACCAATCATTGGACGATTGGCCGTACTTGCTGCTGTAATGTGTTCTCTGCTGCCATCTAATGTCTTGGAATTGCAACTGCGTGCAAAGTCTACTATATACATCAGGGGCGCTCACACTTTTTCTGCAGGCGAGCTACTTTTCAATTGACCAAGTCGAGGAGATCTACCTCATTCCTATTTATAATTTATATTTATTTATTTATGAAAGAGACATTTTTGTTAACAAGTTAATGGTGTTTAATGATAATACAAGCATGTTTAACACACATAGATTCCTTTCTTTCATGAAGACAAGAATATAAGTTGGTGTATTACCTGATTCTGATGACTTGCATTGATTGGAATTAGACAGTGGTGCTGATAACGTCCGCATTTTCAAATGGAGGAAAAAAAAAAGTCCTTCTTTCTGTCCAATGCCACATGAAAGTGGTTGTATTTGGCATCTCATTTGTCCAACTTGCATACTCGTTTTTAAACACTTTGTTATGAGAGTAGCATGTGTGTGTGGCCCTTTAATGTCTGGCAGCAGGTGAGTGACGTCAGTGAGTGTGCGGGTGGGCAAGCAAGTGAGAAAGCGGTCGCTGAGGGCGGGGGAGAAATACATTGGCATCAAACTCCGTAGCCTGCTAGCTTGTGCACGCTAGCTTTCTGAGACTCTTATTTTGTTAGCACAGGCAGGATGAAACAGGTCTTTTATGGTGAAGACAGGAACTGTGCAGTCGGTCTTTAGAGTTTTGACAGTAGGTACGGAGTCTCTAGAAATAAAATGTGTTTCTCTGCGTCCGCCCTGTTAGTGATTTTTTTCTTAAATATGAGCTCGCAGCAGCCAGCGTCATCTCACAAGATCCTCGGGTGCCGAGAATGTCAAACAACTGACGAAAGTGAAGTCTTGGTATGATTGATGATTGCTCATTTTTATGTCTATTTTTTAATGCCTGGCTTGAGATCGACTGACACACCCTCCGAGATCGACCAGTCAATCGCGATCGACGTAATGCCCACCCCTGATATACATACAGTATATTAGGGGTTTGGGGGAAAATCGATTTGAATATGAATCGCGATTCTCATGTTGTACGATTCAGAATCGATTGTCTTTTTTTTTTATAATTTTTTTTTTTTCTTTATGTATTTTTTTTTTATCAATCCAACAAACCAATACACAGCAATACCATAACAATGCAATCCAATTCCAAAACCAAAGCTGACCCAGCAACACTCAGAACTGCAATAAACAGAGCAATTGAGAGGAGACACAAACACCACACAGAACAAACCAAAAGTAGTGAAAAAAAAAAGAATATTATCAACAACAGTATCAATATTAGTTATAATTTCAGCATAGCAGTGATTAAAAATCCCTCATTGACATTATCATTAGACATTTATAAAAATAATAAAAAAGAACAATAGTGTCACAGTGGCTTACACTTGCATGGCATCTCATAAGCTTGACAACACACTGTGTCCAATGTTTTCACAAAGATAAAAGAAGTCGTATTTTGTGTTCGTTTAATAGTTAAAAAAAAATTTACATTATTTCAATTAGTTGATAAAACATTGTCCTTTACAATTATAAAAGCTTTTTTTTTTTTATCTACTACTCTGCTAGCATGTCAGCAGACTGGGGTAGATCCTGCTGAAATCCTTTGTATTGAACGAATTCAGAATCCTTTTGAATCGGAAAAATACAGTTTTTGAATCGAGAATCGCATTGAATCGAAAAAAAATCGATATATAATCGAATCGCGACCCCAAGAATCGATATTGAATCGAATCGTGGGACACCCAAAGATTCACAGCCCTACAGTGTATACTTGCAAATGAGACTCAGAAGAAGGGTTGTATGGTGTACAGCAGGGGTGTCCAAAGTGCGGCCCGGGGGCCATTTGCGGCCCGCCACACATTCTGCAAAAATTGCAAAATTGATAGTATTGCAAAAAAATTTTTAAAAACTTTTAAAAAAGTGAATGAGGTGAAATCTAATGAGAAAAAGTGGCAATGTGGACACAAAGCTGCCATGCAGAAAGTTTTTTTTCCTTTTGTCTTTATTTTCTTTTGTTTACATTGCTCAAAAAAAAAGGACCAAAAAAATCTGTTATAATGAATTATTACAAAAAAAATATCACTTTAAAAGGTTTTATGTGGAAAAAATATTGCATTTTTTGTGTGGTTGCCATATAAAAACATCAAAGCTTTGACAAAAAAGCATAAAACCAACAAAATAATCGTTCAAACTTAAAATCGACAGATATATCGGAAGTTGATCTTGAACGTAACAAACGCATGGATAATGATCTCAGCGTCTTTAGTGGACAGAATGGAGCGAATTTTAGCGATATTACGGAGATGAAAGAAGGCCGTTTTAGTAACGCTTTTAATGTGTGACTCAAAGGAGAGGGTTGGGTCGAAGATAATACCCAGATTCTTTACCGTGTCGCCTTGTTTATTTGTTTGGTTGTCAAATGTTAGAGTTGTATTATTAAATAGAGGTCGGTGTCTAGCAGGACCGATAATCAGCATTTCCGTTTTTTTGGCGTTGTGTTGCAAAAAGTTAGCGGCTATATAAGTAAACATTGATTGATTGATTAAAAGTTTTTTTAAAAACTAATGTGTCACTTTATGAGTGGTGAACCTTTCGGATCTCAAATATATTTAGTAGGATTTTATTTAACTTTTCACTGTGATTACTCAAAAATATTAAATAATTAAAATCAATGGTGTCCTGCCTTATTGATCTTTGAGGGCTTTAATTGCTAAATACAGGAACTCTCCTGAAGGAATCAATAAAGTACTATCCATCCATCTAAATACTGCATATTTCAGTTTTACTATCAAAAACAAAGTTGTCTTTGACAGAAAAGACATAAAACATTGTTTTACTTTATATCAACCTCAAGTTGATATAGAGATTTACTGTAAGTAATAAATAAATAAAAATAATAATAATTTGACTTATTTTTAACATTTTAGTGACTGAGACCCTCTATGCTCCCCAGGAGCCCTAAAGATTAAAAAAAAAAAATCCATATATTTTGTTATGTTTTGAAAATGAAAAATATCAAAATGGCCCCCGCATGCTTAAATTTTTCCGTGTGCGGCCCTCTGTGGAAAAAGTTTGGACACCCCTGGTGTACCGGTATTAGTTTAGTACCGCAATACTAAAAACAAGAATAAAAAATACAAAAAATAGGGGTATTTTATTTGAACTAAGCAAAAATTATCCGCCAATAGAACAAAAACATTTGGCTTGTCAATACTTTCCAAAACAAGTGAAAGTAGCTAACCCCAATGAACCCAAAAATACCTTAAAATAAGTATATTTTCACTAATAATAACTGCACTACTATATGAGTATTTATGTTCTATTGTTTCATTTAAAATAAAATAGCAAAGTCCATTTGGCTGTCATCTGTTTTAATATGAGACACAATTGTGTCAAAGTCAGGATTTTTTTTTTTCATGAAATAAGAAATTATTACTTTAAAAAATTAGTTTTATACATGTGAGTGTTAATGACACAGCTTTGCAACAGTTGATATTCTAGTTTCAAGCATGTTTTACTCAATATAAGTCTTGAAAATCTCAGCAACAAGCTGTAATATCTCACTGAGATCATTTAGGACCAAAACCCTTAAAACAAGTAAAACAGTAACATAAAATCTGCTTAGTGAGAAAAATGATCTTAGACAGAAAATAAGAAAATATCACCCTTATTTGAGATATGTAATCCTACTCAGTTTTTGCAGTGCAGACGATATACCAGACATGTCTTATTTTAAATCTCCGGCAAAAAATGATGACCTTAATCGTAAACCGTGATCAATCCCATTTATCGTCATTATTATTTCTGCCCCCGCTAATTTGAGATTGTTACTTTTTAACAGGTGCCAAGAAATGAAGGCTGACAGGTATGAATGTGGATGACAGATGGCCAAATCACTGCTGGCCTGGGCTTGGACAGACTTGGCTCCTTTTCTCGATTTTTTTTTCTGTTTTTGTTTCAGTTTTTGGAGGAGGAGGTTTATTCAAACAACCTTTTAAATCTAATATTAGCTGCGGGATGTCAAATCTTCAGCTCCCCAGCAGTTTGTCATTTCGCTCTGTTACCATGCAACAGTTTGCACTTGTTGAATGTCTTGCAGCAACCCTCAGGCGACAAAAGCGCTAGGAGCTTAAATCTGGAATAGATTCTACAAACCCTGTTTCCATATGAGTTGGGAAATTGTGTTAGATGTAAATATAAACGGAATACAATGATTTGCAAATCATTTTCAACCCATATTCAGTTAAATGCACTACAAAGACAATAATATAATAATTAACTTAGAATTTCATGGCTGCAACATGTGCCAAAGTAGTTGGGAAAGGGCATGTTCACCACTGTGTTACATCACCTTTTCTTTTAACAACACTCAATAAACGTTTGGGAACCGAGGAAACTAATTGTTGAAGCTTTGAAAGTGGAATTCTTTCTCATTCTTGTTTTATGTAGAGCTTCAGTCGTTCAACAGTCCGGGGTCTCCGCTGTCGTATTTTATGCTTCAAAATGCGCCACACATTTTCCATGGGAGACAGGTCTGGACTGCAGGCGGGCCAGGAAAGTACCCGCACTCTTTTTTTACGAAGCCATGCTGTTGTAACACGTGCTGAATGTGGCTTGGCATTGTCTTGCTGAAATAAGCAGGGGCGTCCATGAAAAAGGTGGCGCTTAGATGGCACCACATGTTGTTCCAAAACCTGTATGTACCTTTCAGCATTAATGGTGCCTTCACAGATGTGTAAGTTACCCATGCCTTGGGCACTAATGCACCCCCATACCATCAAAGATGCTGGCTTTTTAACTCTGCGTCGATAATAGTCTGGATGGTTCATTTCCCCTTTGGTCCGGATGACACGATATCGAATATTTTCAAAAACAATTTGAGATGTGGACTCGTCAGTCCACAGAACACTTTTCCACTTTGCATTAGTCCATCTTAGATGATCTCGGGCCCATAGAAGGCGGCGGAGTTTTTGGATGTTGTTGATAAATGCCTTTCACTTTGTATAGTAGAGCTTTAACTTGCACTTACACATGTAGCGACAAACTGTATTTAGCGAATAATGAATGCAGTTTTCCACAATTTTTTAAATATTGCATAAATAGCCTAGAATAAATATTTAGACATGTTTTTCAAATAAATGAATTTTTTTATTGAATATTGACATTTTTTTAATATTCCAGTCGCCTTTGCTTTTCAAAAAAAGCACAAAGTTTTTCATTTATATTAGGCCTTCAAACAAAACATGCATTCCAAAAAAAAATTAAGTGCATTAAAGTGGATAAACCCACAACAAATGAATTATTGTCCTTTTGGCAAAAGTCTGCTTAGCCACAGTAGATATGCTAATAATGTAAACAGAAGGCTCAAGTCAATTTCAATTAAGTGTGTGCTTGTAACCTCATACACTTATACAGGTAGCCTACACAACAGGCTAATAATGTAAACAGAGGCCCCACTAAATCTCAATTAAGTGTGTGCTTGTAACCTCATACACTTATACAGGTAGCCTACACAACAGGCTAATAATGTAAACAGAGGCCCCACTAAATCTCAATAAGTGTGTGCTTGTAACCTCATACACTTATACAGGTACACAACGTCACTGCACGTTGGTTGATTGCGTCACCGCGTCAAAAAATTGCGTCACACGCCACTATTCGGCCTTGCTTTTAACTAATTCCACCGAAGGCCGAATGTGGCTTTTTTTGCCATATTCGGCCGAATATATTCGGTTACCGATTAATCGGTGCATCCCTAGTTACAATGGTTACTGTTCAGTTGTTCTCCTCCTGAGGGTAAAGTTGTTCCGACGCAGGAATCGCCACTAGTTGCACCAAACACCACCCCAGTGTCTATCGTGTCACTCGCGGCCTTAATGCGGATCATTTTGCGGGACACACGGTGGTTCAGTCCACAAACGTGATGTATCCACTGACACAAATTAGCATCAAGCTCGTCGCTCACTTTCTTCCTACCTCCACCAGATAAACGAGCCCGTTTTCCATTGATTGCCGACTGAGATAGTAGTTCTCCCTTTTTTTGTTTCCATTCTCGTACATGTTTTGGGTCAACGTTAAACTGCCTGGCCGTTGCCAAACCAGAATTCTGCTCCGCATACTTCACAACCGCTAACTTGAACTTTTAAGTCAAACTTTCTGTTCTTCTTCCCCCTTAAAGTATTCCCGTCCATCAGTTGTGGTTTACTGGTATCCTATTCATTCAACTCACTTCTACTGTTGCTTGCCATGTTGAAACTTTTCCTTGTGGGTTTGTTGTTGTCGTTGAATGTGTGTTACACTATATGAAGTGACCCTTTACAATAAGTTGATTACCCAGAATCCCCACGCAACGTACGCAATCATGGCACAGATTCCGTTAAGCCTTTGATTTTTCATGTAACTCTCTGGACTCCACGCGTCTGCTGTTACCATAATTACTTGAATTACTGCACCTTTGCTTCTAATTCATGCAAGTAACAGTCCATGGGCGGCTATTTGCCCAAGGCCGTTTATTTGGTAATATACGGTACATATATATATATATATATCTATATATATATATATAGATATATATATATATATATATAGGTGTGGGAAAAATCACAAGACTACTTCATCTCTACAGAACTGTTTCATGAGGGGTTCCCTCAATCATCATGAGATTTTAATGGAAGCATTCACATACAATGGTTTATATAGGGCACAGAGTGGGTGGGTACAGGCAGGCGTAGGGGCGTGGTGATTGGCTCATGTGTTACCTAGGAGGTGTTTCCGTCTGTGGCGGCATGTTGAAATGATTTCGCTGCGCTTGTTGAGGGATGATAGATCTGGATGATATATAATAAACAGTTTCTCTTTTAAGCATAGGTTGCATCTTTTATTACCACTGTTGTAAGGTGTGCTGGATGCAAGAATTTGCCATGTTATTGAATATTCAACATTATTGTCTTTGAGGTTCCAAACGTGCTTGGTGAGTTCTGTAGAATTCTGCAAAGTCTGGTTTCCAAAGGAGGCCTTGTGATTATTCCATCTGGTTTCAAACGCTCCTTCGGTTAATCCTACGTACGTGTCGGATGGATGTGTTAATGTCCTTGCGTGTTACCTTTGCTTGGTAAACGACTGATGTTTGTAAGCACCCTCCGTTGAGAGGGCAATCAGGTTTCTTGCGACAGTTACATTCATTATTGGTTTCAGAGTCGTTTAGTCTGGGGGTGGGCAGTCCTTTTGCAATTGCTTTGATGTGGTTTGAAATGATTTGTTGTATGTTATTCATACAGCTGTAGCTCAATTTAATGTTGTTCTTGTTGAATATTTTTCTTAGGGTGTTGCCTTTGGGGAAGTGTCTGTCGATCAGAGAGAGGAACATGTGGCCAATATTGGTTGAGACGTTTTTGCTGAATGGTGGGTTGTACCAGATGATGTTGTTTCGTTTTCTGCTCTTTATATATATATATATATATATATATATATATATATATATATATATATATATATATTTATATATATATATATATATATATATATATATATATATATATATATATATATTAGGGGTGGGCAAATTAATGCGTTAATTGCGCGTTAACTCATCAATCTATTAACGCCGACAATTATTTTATCGCACATTTGCGTATGTTGTTTACATGCTTTTATTTTGTTAACGCCTTTTCGTAACAAGATGGCATCTCCCGGATGTCCTTCGGCGTGGAGGGGCTCTGGGTAAAGATGGAACATTTGGCAAAAATACCGGACAATTCTGCAAATTTCATGGCTGGCTTACAGCGTGGTCACTCCGGGATCACTTACGACCGCCAGACAATTCTGAATGTGGATGGATCGGGCCGTTTTGGACTGAATGACGCGTGCTTGCTAGACCGGCTAGCTAGCATGGGAATACTTTGCCGGCTACATCCAGCGGCCTGTGAAGCAGCGGAGTATATGTGTTGTCTGTCTATTTATGAATAATGCAGACCAGGAGTGTTGGCTGTGTTCTTAATGTTTACTTTCAGAGCGTGCATATCACAACATACAAGATGCCGTCATGGCGACACAACCTATACCGGGCTACCGCGCATGCTCGTCACTCCTGTTGCATGCTGGGTAGGGTAGTTCTTTTTTTCCCTGGCTCATAACATCACAATATAGTACCATGTATATGATGCCTTCAGTTTATCAAAGCACCAAGCAAACAATCGGAAAATTCCCATCATATCAATTCCTAGATATGGTCATAATTATTTTAAGTGCACTACGCATAATAAACACAACATTATTAATATTGCTACTACGGATAATTTGATCAAAAATTCCCTAAAACAGCCCACTACCTATAATATAGGTTTTTTAAACATAAGACCCTGATAAAAAAAATGTTTCTGCTGTTACCTCAGAAATTGCCTGTTCAGATGTTATGATTGTGGCTCAGAGATTTGTATGTAGATTATATTTATTTTCCATAACAAACAGGATAACTTAAATACCCTGGCAGTGGCAATAAGCTTAAATGTTTGTATTTACATTTTTTGGAGTTGATTTTCATAAAATATGCTATTTAACTGCTACTGTTTAACAAGGACTGATTTAAATTGTGTTTGCACAACAAATGTTTTGGCGCTTTTGTTCATGTGGGAGAATATTCCAATAAAGGTGCACTACACACTACTTTTGAATTCATTATTGGGCTTTGCGTATACAATGCAGTTAATCGCGATTAATCAGAGAAATAGTGCGATTAACTTCGATTAAAATTTTTAATCGTTGCCCAGCCCTAATATATATATATATATATATATATATATATATATATATATATATATATATATATATATATATATATATATATATATATGATACCATTTTAATGACTTTTTTATAGAGTTTTCCTCACTAGTTCTTCCGCTAATTGTCCCTCTGTCTCGTCACTTTTTTTCAGTCTGGGCTCTGGCATAATTGTCATTTGCACGGGTGTGTTTGTGGACAATAACCATGAAACACTGTGTAGAAAAGGACAAACTCCTTATGGGCACAGGGGAAAAAACAAGTCGGTGCCTGGTAAGTTATTTTTGATTAATGACGTGGTGTTTTCTAATACGTTCCCAGGGATGAATCAAATTTGGGCCTTAAGCTGCCAAAAACATACTTTAGTGTTCAGCGCATGTGTACGGCCGATAAAGCAACCGGTCACAGGTGTGAAAACTCGTAGGTGGCCGTGACTCGGGATGTCGGCAAGAGATGCGGGAAAATGACGCACGTTTTCATGTGTGTGTGTGTGTGCACAGAGTGAATGTGTGTGTGTCTCTGTGTGTTCACATGTGTCGCAGCTGTCATGCCCGAAGCTGTTAAACATGTTCATCTTCCAATCCGTCATGCTGGGACTGAACACACACCTCTATCCTATTTGCATTGTCTCACTGACATACACGCACACACACTTGCTTATGAAATACCACCAGAAATAGCATGCCTTTAACACAAACACACACACACACACACACACACACGCACACACACTCTTTCATTCATCGGCCATGTCAGAAAAGAGCCTCAAACGTCTGAATTCTGTTTGACTGCGCAGAGAGAGGGTTTGACAAGGCAAGAAGGGTTAGAGGTGGAAAACGCTTGAAGTGAGACGTCCCAAGAAAATCCATCAAATGGGACTAGCCTGCTTCCATGTTGACATGGGCAGTGTCGTGTATGACGACGGGCATGGGAAGGGACGGACGCAGGTTGGCGAGATTAGGGAATGAGAAAAGGTGGCGAGGGCCAAGAGAGAAGGGGTGGATAAAAGACAGAGGCAGTGAATAGATGCTGGATGAGGACATAAGGATGGAAGAGAGGAACACAAGAAAGGATGTTGGGGGGACGTAAAGGACATGGAGGTGGGGATGAGGAGGGATGGATGCTGGAGGATGAGGGACGGACAATAGGATTTGATGGTTCGTAGAAGGGATGGACACTGGTTTATGAGACAATGAGGAACTGTAGGATGGATCTGGACATCACATTGGTAAGGGAGGGGACATAAGGAGGGACTGAGGCTTTAAGAAGAGAGGAAATAAGGGAGTGTGGACAAGGAAAGGACGTAGGATGTCTGTTAAGACTAGTTGTGGGGAAAACACAAGGAGGAATGGACCCAGGTTTAAGACACATTCAAGGGTTGGATGAGAGGAGGACAGGCTGGATGAGGACACTTGAACAGAAGGCAGAGAGGAGGATGGATGCCGGCTGAGGACACATACATAAAGATGGATGGGAAAATGGTGGGATGGATTCTGGACGAGGAGAGGACATTAGGGTAGGGAATAGACGGACATGGAGAGGGGGGAAGGATGGATGCTTGAGTAAGAGAGGACAGAGGGACGGATACTTGATGAAGGAAGGACAGAAGAAAGGAAGGACGGATGCTTGGGGATGAAATGACATAAGGAAGCACTGAGGCTTTAAGAAGAGAGGAAATAAGGGAATATGGACAAGGAAAGGACATAGAATGCCAGTTAAGGAGACATGCAGAGGACTAGTTTGGGGAAAATGCAAGGAGGAATGGACCCAGGTTTAGGACACTTGCAAGGGTTGGATGAGAGGACAGGCTGGATGAGGACACTTGAACAGAAGGCAGAGAGAAGGATGGACATACATAAAGATGGATGGGAAAATGGCGGGATGGATTCTGGACGAGGAGAGGACATTAGGGTAGGGAATAGACGGACATCGAGGGGTTGAGGGGAGGATGGATGCTTGATGGAGAGAGGACAGAAGGATGAATGCTTGATTTGGAGAGGAACAGAGGGATGGATGCTTTGTGAAGGAAAGAGAAGAAAGGAAAGAATGATGCTTGAGGATGAAAGGACAGAAGGAGGGATTGAAGCTGTAAACAGAGAGGAAATAAGGGAATGTGGACAAGGAAAGATGAGAGAAAGAAGAGAAATACTATATTAATCCCCGAGGGGACATTAAAAGGACATTGGATGTCCGTGAAGGAGACATGTAGAGGACTAGTTTGGGGGGAAAACACAAGGAGGAATGGACCCAGGTTTAGGACACTTGCAAGGGTTGGATGAGAGGAGGACAGGCTGGATGAGGACACTTGAACAGAAGGCAGAGAGAAGGATGGATGCTGGCTGAGGACACATACATAAAGATGGATGGGAAAATGGTGGGATGGATTCTGGACGAGGAGAGGACAGTAGGGTAGGGAATAGACGGACATGAAGAGGGGGGGAAGGATGGATGCTTGAGTAAGAGAGGACAGAGGGACAGATACTTGATGAAGGAAGGACAGAAGAAAGGAAGGACAGATGCTTGAGGATGAAAGGACTTAAGGAAGCACTGAGGCTTTAAGAAGAGAGGAAATAAGGGAATATGGACAAGGAAAGGACATAGGATGCCAGTTAAGGAGACATGCAAAGGAATAGTTTGGGGGGAAAACACAAGAAGGAATGGACCCAGGTTTAGGACACTTGCAAGGGTTGGATGAGAGGAGGACAGGCTGGATGAGGACACTTGAACAGAAGGCAGAGAGAAGGATGGATGCTGGCTGAGGACACATACATAAAGATGGATGGGAAAATGGTGGGATGGATTCTGGACGAGGAGAGGACAGTAGGGTAGGGAATAGACGGACATGAAGAGGGGGGGAAGGATGGATGCTTGAGTAAGAGAGGACAGAGGGACGGATACTTGATGAAGGAAGGACAGAAGAAAGGAAGGACGGATGCTTGAACATGAAAGGACATAAGGAAGCACTGAGGCTTTAAGAAGAGAGGAAATAAGGGAATATGGAGAAGGAAAGGACATAGAATGCCAGTTAAGGAGACATGCAGAGGACTAGTTTGGGGGGAAAACACAAGGAGGAATGGACCCAGGTTTAAGACACATGCAAGGGTTGGATGAGAGGAGGACAGGCTGGATGAGGACACTTGAACAGAAGGCAGAGAGGAGGATGGATGCTAGCTGAGGAGACATACATAAAGATAGATGGGAAAATGGCGGGATGGATTCTGGACGAGGAGAGGACATTAGGGTAGGGAATAGACGGACATGGAGAGGGGGGAAGGATGGATGCTTGGGTGAGAGGACAGAGGGACGGATACTTGATGAAGGAAGGACAGATGCTGGAGGATGAAAGGACATAAGGAAGCACTGGGGCTTTAAGAAGAGAGGAAATAAGGGAATATGGACAAGGAAAGGACGTAGGATGTCTGTTAAGGAGACATGCAGAGGACTAGTTTGGGGGGGAAACACAAGGAGGAATGGACCCAGGTTTAGGACACTTGCAAGGGTTGGATGAGAGGAGGACAGGCTGGATGAGGACACTTGAACAGAAGGCAGAGAGGAGGACGGATGCTGGCTGAGGAGACATACATAAAGATGGATGGGAAAATGGCGGGATGGATTCTGGATGAGGAGAGGACATTAGGGTAGGGAATAGACGGACATGGAGAGGGGGGAAGGATGGATGCTTGGGTGAGAGGACAGAGGGACGGATACTTGATGAAGGAAGGACAGATGCTGGAGGATGAAAGGACATAAGGAAGCACTGGGGCTTTAAGAAGAGAGGAAATAAGGGAATATGGACAAGGAAAGGACGTAGGATGTCTGTTAAGGAGACATGCAGAGGACTAGTTTGGGGGGGAAACACAAGGAGGAATGGACCCAGGTTTAGGACACTTGCAAGGGTTGGATGAGAGGAGGACAGGCTGGATGAGGACACTTGAACAGAAGGCAGAGAGGAGGACGGATGCTGGCTGAGGAGACATACATAAAGATGGATGGGAAAATGGCGGGATGGATTCTGGATGAGGAGAGGACATTAGGGTAGGGAATAGACGGACATCGAGGGGTTGAGGGAGGATGGATGCTTGATGGAGAGAGGACAGAAGGATGGATGCTCGATTTCGAAAGAACAGAGGGATGGATGCTTGGTGAAGGAAAGACAGAAGAGAGGAAGGAAGGATGCTTGAGGATGAAAGGACAGAAGGAGAGATTGAGGCATTAAGAAGAGAGGAAATAAGGGAATATGGACAAGAAAAGGACGTAGGATGTCTGTTAAGGACACATGCAGAGGACTAGTTGGGGGGGGGGGAACACAAGAAGGAATGGACCAAGGTTTAAGACACTTGCAAGGGTTGGATGAGAGGAGGACAGGCTGGATGAGGACACTTGAACAGAAGGCAGAGAGGAGGATGGATGCCGGCTGAGGAGACATACATAAAGATGGATGGGAAAATGGCGGGATGGATTCTGGATGAGGAGAGGACATTAGGGTAGGGAATAGACGGACATCGAGGGGTGGAGGGGAGGATAGATGCTTGATGGAGAGAGGACAGAAGGATGGATGCTTGGTGAAGGAAAGACAGAAGAGAGGAAGTGAGGATGCTTGAGGATGAAAGGACAGAAGGAGGGATTGAGGCTTTAAGAAGAGAGGAAATAAGGGAATGTGGACAAGGAAAGATGAGAGAAAAAAGAGAAATACTTTATTAATCCCCGAGGGGAAATTAAAAGGACATAGGATGTCCGTGAAGGAGACATGCAGAGGACTAGTTGGGGGGGAAACACAAGGAGGAATGGACCCAGGTTTAGGACACATTCGAGGGTTGGATGAGAGGAGGACAGGCTGGATGAGGACACTTGAACAGAAGGCAGAGAGGAGGATGGATGCTGGCTGAGGAGACATACATAAAGATGGATGGGAAAATGGCGGGATGTATTCAGGACGAGGAGAGGACATTAGGGTAGGGAATAGACGGACATGGAGAGTGGGGGAGGATGGATGCTTGGGTGAGAGAGGACAGAGGGACGGATACTTGATGAAGGAAGGACGGATGCTTGAGGATGAAAGGACATAAGGAAGCACTGAGGCTTTAAGAAGAGAGGAAATAAGGGAATATGGACAAGAAAAGGACGTAGGATGTCTGTTAAGGACACATGCAGAGGACTAGTTGGAGGGGGGGGGGGAACACAAGAAGGAATGGACCCAGGTTTAGGACACTTGCAAGGGTTGGATCAGAGGAGGACAGGCTGGATGAGGACACTTGAACAGAAGGCAGAGAGGAGGATGGATGCCGGCTGAGGAGACATACATAAAGATGGATGGGAAAATGGCGGGATGGATTCTGGATGAGGAGAGGACATTAGAGTAGAGAGCGAAGGACACTGGTTGAATGGACAGACATAAGGGGGTGTGATGGAGAGAGGGGGGGAGGATGGATGCTTGATGGAGAGAGGACAGAAGGATGGATGCCGGCTGAGGAAAAAACAGAGGGATGGATGCTGGGTGAAGGAAGGAATGATGCTTGAGGATGAAAGGACAGAAGGAAGTGAGGATGCTAGATGAGGAAAGAACAGAAGGAAGGAATAATGCTTAATGGGGAAAAAAAGATGAAGATGGAGGAGAGCAAATAAGGAGGGGTGGGAGGCAAACAGGTGGGGGGGAGGAGGAGGAGGAGGAGTGCGGGAGACAGAAGGAAAGACACCGGTTGACGCGATGAGGGAGAGAGAGAGAGGGGGGGGAATCTCCGGACAGCAGAAAGAGCAGACTGAAGAGGGGAGGAATGAGAGGAAGAAGGATGGAGGGATGGAGGGATGGAAGGATGGACACTCACCCATTGGAGGGAGGCTCTCTCCTGGCTCACACAATCCCAGCTCTGTGATCCCATCCTGGGGAAAGGCGCAGTGAGATCGTGGAGCTTCCTGGGCTGAATACCAATGTGCTGGCTGTATGGACACACACTCAGCTGGGGGTGGAAACACACACACACACACACACACACACACACACACACACATCAAGTGCGGAGTAGTTGTCATTTCAGTGAGTGTTCCCTAACGTGGTGCGTTCAAGGACCCTCAATGCTCACCACTTTGAATTCCCTCCGTCGGCTTCCTGGCCAGGAATGACTTGCGCGCCGTTACTTCCACTGCAGCTCTACCACAGGAGACGCAGGCGACTCCCGGCGTCCTTGCTCCTTCACTCGTCACCCGCCTCCGACGTCCAGGTTATCCATTTGTTGATCCGGCTGGCGTTTATCCATCCATCCATGCATCCATCCGTCCCCGCATCCACCTGGTGGACTTCTCACTGTGATTCAGCTGCATTCACTTTGCCACCTCTCTCTCTCTCTCTCTCTCTCTGCTCCACCCCCCCCCCCCCCCCCCCCACTCCTTCTCTCCCTCTCTCTCTCTCCCTCCAAGGTATTTTTCCTCAAAGATGAATATCAACTGCCCCCCCACTGCTCTTCTCCTCTGTCAGTCTGCGCGATAAAGCTTGTGTTAGAAGAAGCAAGGCACACAAAAACAAAGAAATGGTGATGAGGAGGAGAGAGGACATTAAGCACACAGCGGAGTGTGGACGTTGCACACCCGCAGTCGGGCTAAACTACCCTGACAGAGTTTGACATGGCTTCATGCTCGGCGTGATAAATGTTATCACACCACCGAGTCTCGCACACGTTTCTCGCTGAGCATCTCACACACACACGCAAGAGATGGACAAATATGTTGTTCCAGGCCGATACCGATATTGATCATTTGTCAGAGACACCGATATTTAGAGCCAATGTTTATTATGTTGGCTTAAAGGCCTACTGAAATGTGATTCTCTTATTTAAACGGGGATAGCAGGTCCATTCTGTGTGTCATACTTGATCATTTCGCCATATTTCTGCTGAAAGGATTTAGTAGAGAACATCGACGATAAAGTCCGCAACTTTTGGTGCTGATAAAAAAGCCTTGCCTGTACCGGAAGTAGCAGACGATGATTTCACAAGTGTGAGGGCTCCTCACGTCCTCACATTGTTTATAATGGGAGCCTCCAGCAGCAAGAGCTATTCGGCCTGAGAAAGCGACAATTTCCCCATTAATTTGCGCGAGGATGAAAGATTCATGGATGGTGATATTGATAGCGAAGGACTAGAAAAAATAAATAAAGTTTAAAAAAAAAAGGCAATTGCATTGGGACAGATTCAGATGTTTTTAGACACATTTACTAGGATAATTCTGGGAAATCCCTCATCTTTCTATTGTGTTGCTAGTGTTTTAGTCAATCAATCAATCAATCAATCAATGTTTACTTATATAGCCCGAAATCACTAGTGTCTCAAAGGGCTGCACAAACCACTACCACATCCTCGGTACTTTTGAAAAACAAATTTGTACTTTTGCCTCTATTAATTGATTATGATAATAATACAACACAGGACGACGATTTAAGTCGAAAAATAAAACATTTATTACAAAAGTAATATCAATGGCAATAAAGTAATGCAAATAAGGTGCAAACAACTACTGAACCTGGATTGTCGCCTCACAACACACAAGAACTGAAGTACAAAAGAAAACACTAGTTATTAAACAGTTGTAAAAATGAACACAAAACAAAAGAACTGAGAAATTCTTATCGTTATTTTAGTGCAATAAAATACTTTACAGTTTACTACCAAGACATTAAGTCGCACTGGAAATGCACGCGTGTGTGTGTGTGTGTGTGTGTGTGTGTGTGTGTGTATGTGTGTGTGTGTGTGTGTGTCCGAGTGAACCACGGTGCGAATTATACTGATGTGTGTGCGCGAACGCACCAAGCGTCATGTTAATTGTATTTATTTTATTTTATTTTGCGTTGAAGATGAATTTTTAAAGTGTTTTTAAATCTAGTTCGCGACCCATCACTAGGGAGGAGGGTGGAGTGGTGAGGAGCACTGCGCTCACTTTTTTTTTAAATCGGAGTAATTCGCTTAATTTGGTGAAGTGTCGATACCATCACGCCAGTATCGATACGATACCGATACTCACCAAGTATCGATACTATCGATACTTGGTATCGATGCGCCCAGCCCTAATGCATAACTTTCTCTGACTTTCTAAGACGTGATTTATGCCACTTCTTTTTCTGTCTCATTTTGTCCACCAAACTTATAACGTTGTACATGAATGCCCAAACGTGAATTTTGTTGATGTTATTAACTTATGTGGAGTGCTAATCAGACATATTTGTTCACTGCATGACTGTAAGCTAATCCATGCTAACATGCTATTTAGGCTAGCTGTATGTACATATTGCATCATTATGCCTCATTTGTAGCTATATTTGAGCTCATTTAGTTTCCTTTAAGTCCTGTTAATTCAGTGTATATCTCATGAAACTATCTGTATGTAATATGGCTTTTAATTTTTTTGCATTTTTGGTCCAATATGGCTCTTTCAACATTTTGGTATGCCGACCCCTGCTTTAAACCATAATCAATTTGTGGGGGGCGTGGCCTGCAGACCTGCAGCGAAGCAGGGTGTGGCATAACCGGCTTCGAAATTAGCGACAGGTGCATAGATGACACACCTGAGAGTGTTTGTCTAATCACCTGTCGCTCTGTTAAAGGCAGCAGTCGGGAAGGAGAGGAGGAGTTGAGAGACATTGGCTGAAAAGCTTATAGAGAACATTTATTGAAAAATAAAGACGAGGTTCACAAATATGACCGAGGCTGTCATGTCCGTCATTGGTGGTCCAAGGGACCCTGAGCAGACATGTGATTTGACCACAATGAAAAACGCCCCCCGAAGCTCCTGGTTTTTCACCAATTTAACATGCTAAAATTAAGAAAGACAGCACCATTGGAAGAAAATATTTTAGTATTTAAAGACATGAAAACATCATTAATAGAACATACATACCCCAATTATCCTAATGAATCACTGTATATGGTTCAGTCCCAACAGTATTTAGTCACTAATATTTACATCTTGTGTTCATTTCACATCCACATTGATCAGTGTTATCATCTACAGTTTATTTACAGTACTGCCACATTACTTCAATTCACTTCTTTTAAAAAGACAGAAATGTAGAAGTCAATATTGCCTCAAATACTTTAAAGTGGCAGGGAAGTTAACATCAACGCGCACTAAAACGGTAACGGAAGTGAAACTTTCAAAGTAAACGGTTTGAAAAGCAAGAGTCTTCACTAAAGATGAAACAATAAAAATTATAATCATAGAACGTAAAATTTGTGTAAAACCGTGATTGATAACACAGAACAATTCCCATTATTTATCAATAAAAGTTGTCTAAGTCTAAACTGACGGACCGGAGAAGCTCGCCAGCACTAGTTAGCTTAAATGCTAACACTAAAACAATACATTAATGTCTTTCTCCGATAAATAACGACATACGCGAATATGAGCGAGTATAACCACATAACATTAAAAGCGTTACTAAAACGGCTTTCTTTCATCTCCGTAATATCGCTAAAATTCGCTCCATTTTGTCCACTAAAGACGCCGAGATCATTATCCATGCGTTTGTTACGTCTCGTCTCGATTACTGTAACGTATTATTTTCGGGTCTCCCCATGTCTAGCATTAAAAGATTACAGTTGGTACAAAATGCGGCTGCTAGACTTTTGACAAGAACATGAAAGTTTGATCATATTACGCCTGTACTGTATATACCTTTATATACATATATACCTACATATATATCTATACTGTATATACCTTTATATACATATATACATACATATATATCTATACTGTATATACCTTTATATACATATATACCTACATATATATCTATACTGTATGTACTTTTATATACATATATACCTACATATATATCTATACTGTATATACCTTTATATACATATATACCTACATATATCTATACTGTATATACCTTTATATACATATATACCTACATATATATCTATACTGGCTCACCTGCACTGGCTTCCTGTGCATTTAAGATGTGACTTTAAGGTTTTACTACTTACGTATAAAATACTACACGGTCTAGCTCCATCCTATCTTGCCGATTGTATTGTACCATATGTCCCGGCAAGAAATCTGCCTTCAAAGGACTACGGCTTATTAGTGATTCCTAGAGCCCAAAAAAAGTCTGCGGGCTATAGAGCGTTTTCCGTTCGGGCTCCAGTACTCTGGAATGCCCTCCCGGTAACAGTTCGAGATGCCACCTCAGTAGAAGCATTTAAGTCTCATCTTAAAACTTATTTGTATACTCTAGCCTTCACATAGACTCCCTTTTTGGACCAGTTGATCTGCCGTTTCTTTTCTTTTTCTCCTATGTCCCACTCTCTTGTGGAGGGGGTCCGGTCCGGTGGCCATGGATGAAGTTCTGGCTGTCCAGAGTCGGGACCCAGGATAGACCGCTCGCCTGTGTATCTGCTTGGGACATCTCTGAGCAGCTGATCCACCTCCGCTTGGGATGGTTTCCTGTTGGCTCCACTATGGACGGGTCTCTTGCTACTGTTTTGGATCCGCTTTGGACTGGACTCTCGCGGCTGTGTTGGATCCACTTTGGACTGAACTATTCACAATATCATGTTAGACACGTTCGACATCCATTGATTGATTGATTGATTGATAACTGTCAGCAATTAAGACATTAAACTGCGCACATTAAAGCCACATGACACAGTAGGCCTGTGAGCTCAAGACAGAGTGATCGATCGATACTGAAGCAACGACAACCAGAAGTTGATTAACAAGACGTCACCAAAACCGGGCAGGACGCTCCCAGCAAACGTGTCTTTCGTTGTAAAAAATAAGAACAAAAACTTTAACAAATAAAAACGAAAGATTTGCATATACAAACACTCAAATAAGAATTATTTTTATTTGAGTGAAAGCGTCCTTTCTCTCGAGAACCGACATCAATCAATCAATCAATCAATGTTTATTTATATAGCCCCAATTCACAAATGTCTCAAAGGACTGCACAAATCATTACGACTACAACATCCTCGGAAGAACCCACAAAAGGGCAAGGAAAACTCACACCCAGTGGGCAGGGAGAATTCACATCCAGTGGGACGCCAGTGACAATGCTGACTATGAGAAACCTTGGAGAGGACCTCAGATGTGGGCAACCCCCCCCCCTCTAGGGGACCGAAAGCTATGGATGTCGAGCGGGTCTAACATGATACTGTGAAAGTTCAATCCATAGAGGATCCAACACAGTCGCGAGAGTTCAGTTCAAAGCGGATCCGACACAGCAGATAGAGTCCCGTTCACAGCGGAGCCGGCAGGAAAACATCCCAAGCGGAGGCGGATCAGCAGCGTAGAGATGTCCCCAACCGATACACAGGTATATACAGTATAGATATATGTGTAGGTATATATGTATATAAAGGTATATACAGTATAGATATATATGTAGGTATGTATGTATATAAAGGTATATACAGTATATATATATGTAGGTATATATGTATATAAAGGTATATACAGTATAGATATATATGTATGTATATATGTATATAAAGGTATATACAGTATAGATATATATGTAGGTATATATGTATATAAAGGTATATACAGTATAGATATATATGTAGGTATATATGTATATAAAGGTATATACAGTATAGATATATATGTATGTATATATGTATATAAAGGTATATACAGTACAGGCGTAATATGATCAAACTTTCTTGTTCTTGTCAAAAGTCTAGCAGCCGCATTTTGTACCAACTGTAATCTTTTAATGCTAGACATGGGGAGACCCGAAAATAATAGGTTACAGTAATCGAGACGAGACGTAACAAACGCATGGATAATGATCTCGGCGTCTTTAGTGGACAAAATGGAGCGAATTTTAGCGATATTACGGAGATGAAAGAAGGCCGTTTTAGTAACGCTTTTAATGTGTGACTCAAAGGAGAGAGTTGGGTCGAAGATAATACACAGATTTTTTACAGAGTCACCTTGTTTTATTATTTGGTTGTCAAATGTTAAAGTTGTATTATTAGAGGTCGGTGTCTAGCAGGACCGATAATCAGCATGTCCGTTTTCATCGTTTACATTTTACTCCCCCCCCCCCCCGAGATTAAAAAAAACGAAATTCCGACTTTAGACGGAAAAATCACATGCCTGCCTGAGGAGCAAAACCGCCACACAATTGTATTTACAATCCGCAAATTAAGTGAAAATACCGTCCAAACATCACAAAATGCAACAAATTTAGTAAGCCATTTTGGATATTCCGCTCCGAACGTCTTCGGTCATTTCTGTAGATTAACATCACTGAAGTATCACTTCTGCACTCGGACAATAGTATCAGATCAGTCATACTGGGAGTACACAACAATTAGAGAGAGATGTGCTGTCCATTATTCACAATCCCTATATAAAACATGAACACTCATATTTTTTTGCATTCTAAGTTATATTTAAATAAATAAGTAAAATGTCCGCTAACAATGGAGTGAATAGGGGCTCTCTATTTTGTTTATACCAAAATGGATACATGGATGATACAGCAGAGGATTGGGAGAATGTCATGAAACCAAAATAGAACTTTTTGGTATAAACTCAACTCGTCGTGGTTTGGAGGAAGAAGAATACTGAGTTGCGTCCCAAGAACACCACACCTACTGTGAAGCATGGGGGTGGAAACATCATGCTTTGGGGCTGTTTTTCTGCTAAGGGGACAGGACGATTGATCCGTGTTAAGGAAAGAATGAATGGGGCCATGTATCGTGAGATTTTGAGCCAAAACCTCCTTCCATCAGTGAGAGCTTTGAATGCTTGACCAAATACTTATTTTCCACCATAATTTACTAATAAATTATTTAAAATTCCTGGATTTTTTTTCCACATTCTGTCTCTCACAGTTGAAGTGTACCTATGATGAACATTACAGACCTCTGTCATCATTTTAAGTGGGAGAACTTGCACAATCGCTGGCTGACTAAATACTTTTTTGTCCCACTGTATGTTAGAAACTGACATTTGGGCTTTATGTTACTTTTTATTGTTTTGTTTTTTTCAATATTTTAGCGTCTTGTTTTGAATGTTTTGTATTGTGTTTTTTATATGTTTAATGGATCTTAAGGTCTGCAATAAAGATTGATGATGATCATATGGAAACGGGGTTTGTATAATATAAACAGTGGGATTTATAACAGTTAGGAAGGTTTTTGTCATTTATGTTCTCCTACAAAAAATATTTTTTTCTTCATCTCTTTCCATTTTCACACATCTCTGAAAGAGGTCCAGGGAACCACTAGGGCAGTGACGTGCGGTGAGGTTCATGGCTGGTGAGGCACTGACTTCATCACAGTCAGATTTATAAAGATATGAACCCTATAGAGCAGGGGTCACCAACCTTTTTGAAACCAAGAGCTACTTCTTGGGTACTGATTAATGCGAAGGGCTACCAGTTTGATACACACTTAAATAAATTGCCAGAAATAGCCAATTTGCTCAATTTACCTTTAATAAATAAATATATATATATATTTTAAAAAATGGGTATTTCTGTCTGTCATTCCGTCGTACATTTTTTTCATTTACGGAAGGTTTTTTGTAGCGAATAAATGATGAAAAAAACCACTTAATTGAACGGTTTAAAAGAAGAGAAAACAGGAAAAAAAAAAGAAAATTTAATTTTGAAACATAGTTTACCTTCAATTTCAACTCTTTAAAATTCATACTTCAACCGGAAAAAAAAAGAGAAAAACTAAGTAATTCGAATCTTTTTGATTAAAAAAAAATGAATTCATGTAACATCATTAGTAATTTTTCCTGCTTAAGATTAATTTTAAAATTTTGATGAGACGTTTTGAATAGGTTAAAATCCAATCTGCACTTTGTTAAAATATATAACAAATTGGACCACAAACAAAGACAAATCATTATTTCTTGTATATTTTCCAGAACAAAAATTTTAAAAGAAATTCAAAAGACTTTGAAATAAGGTTTAAATTTGATTTTTACAGATTTTCTAGATTTGCCAGAATACTTTTTGGGAATTTTAATCATAAGTCTGAAGAAATATTTCACAAATATTCTTCGTCGAAAAAACATAAAGCTAAAATGAATAATTAAATTAAAATGTATTTATTATTCTTTACAATCAAGAACAATAAAACTACTTGAAGATTGATTTAAATTGTCAGGAAAGAAGAGGAAGAAATTTAAAAGGTAAAAAGGTATATGTGTTTAATGAAATTATTTAAACAAGTGAAGACCAAGTTTTTAAAATATTTTCTTGGATTTTAAAATTCTATTTGAGTTTTGTCTCTCTTAGAATTAAAAATGTAGTGCAGGGGTAGGGAACCTATGGCTCTAGAGCCAGATGTGGCTCTTTTGATGACTGCATCTGGCTCTCAGATAAATCTTAGCTGACATTGCTTAACACGATAAGTAATGAATAATTCCACTTGTAATCACAGTGTTAAAAATAACGTTAAAAATAAAAAAACATTCTCATGCTTTTTTATGTTCAAGAAGTTGCGTTAATGGTAAGAAGTTATTTATTTATTATTGGTTAGTGTGGGGCTTGCCCTCCTGGGGGTTCTTCAGACCACCAAGCACCGACATGAGAGCCTGTTTCAGGGTTACAATATTGTTTTATTTTTCAATAAGTCTCTCAGTTGCTTTCCAGCAATTGTCTTTTTCTCTCTCGCTCGCGCTCTGGCTCCAGCAGTGGTAGGGAACTTGTGGCTCTAGAGCCAGATGTGGCTCTTTTGATGACTGCATCTGGCTCTCAGATAAATCTTAACTGACATTGCTTAACATGATAAGTAATGAATGATTCGGCTGGTAATCACAAGGTTAAAAATAACGTTCAAAATTAAAAACATTCTCATGCGTTTTATTCCATCAATCCTAGAAGTTGCATTAATGGTAACAAGTATTTTATTTATTATTTGTTAGCTTCAGAATAACAATGTTAATAAAAAGAATAAGAGACTTATTATACTCTAAAAATGTTGGTCTAACTTTAAAATGCACACATTTAGTTGTATTCAGTGTTAAAAAATCTTGGTAACACTTTAGTATGGGGAACATATTCCAAGTAACAAAGACTTAATCAAGAGTTATTTGGACACTAGGGGACCATATAAGGGTTAGGGGCACTAATAAGCAATAATTCTGAGGTTATTGAGGGAAAACTCTTAGTTAATGGCTTACTGCTTGTAAAATACGGCCATGCAGAAAAAGGCATTAATAAGTACTTAAAAATGACTAATTAAGAGCCAATATGTTACGAATTTGCATGTTAATAAGCAAATAATTAATGGTGAATATGTTCCCCATATCAAAGTATTACCTAAATATAATATGGCTCTCACGGAAATACGTTTTTAAAATATTTGGCTTCCGACCCTGGGCTCCAGCCCCAACCCCATCTCTCCTCCTGGCTGCTGCTTATAACAGAGCGACAGGTGATTAGATAACAAGGCCCAGTGGGGCCATTTACGCACCTGTCGCTGATTTCGAGGCCGGTCCTGGGACACCCAAGTTTGCTGCAGGCCCGCAGGCCACGCCCCCACCACAGTTAGCTTCAGAATAACAATATTACAAAGAATAAGAGACCTATTATACTCTAGAAATGTTGGTCTTACTTAAAAATGCACGCGTTTAGTTTTGTTCAGTGTAAAAACAAATATTATATGGCTTTTACGGAAATACATTTTAAAATATTTGGCTTTCATGGCTCTCTCAGCCAAAAATGTTCCCGACCCCTGGGCTACAGCCTCCACCCCGTCTCTCCTCCTGGCTGCTGGTTATAACAGAGCGACAGGTGATTAGATAAAAAGGCCCAGGTGGGCCATCTACGCACCTGTCGCTGATTTCGAGGCCGGTCCTGGGACACCCTAGTTTGCTGCAGGCCCACAGGTCACACCCCCACCACAGTTAGCTTCAGGATAACAATGGTATTACAAAGAATAAGAGACCTATTATACTCTAGAAATGTTGGTCTTACTTAAAAATGCACGTGTTTAGTTGTGTTCAGTGTTATTAAATATTATATGGCTCTTACGGAAATACATTTTTAAATATTTGGCTTTCATGGCTCTCTCAGCCAAAAAGGTTCCCGACCCCTGCTGTAGTATAATCACTGGATACATATAACAATATAATTGTTTTTTTTTCTTTTTACATTTCTTTCTTTTTACATTAGGGGCCGGCAATGCGGACCAAGCTCTGGCACTGATCATCAATCAATCAATCAATCAATGTTTATTTATATAGCCCCAAATCACAAATGTCTCAAAGGACTGCACAAATCATTACGACTACAACATCCTCGGAAGAACCCACAAAAGGGCAAGCATACAGGGATCGGACCGCCACAATAAGACAGTCCGATACCCCATACTCTCTGAGCACTCCCCACAGGACTTCCCGAGGGACACGGTCGAATGCCTTCTCCAAGTCCACAAAGCACATGTAGACTGGTTGGACAAACTCCCATGCACCCTCAAGAACCCTGCCGAGAGTATAGAGCTGGTCCACAGTTCCACGACCAGGACGAAAACCACACTGTTCCTCCTGAATCCGAGGTTCGACTATCCGGCGTAAGTTCCTCTCCAGTACACCTGAATAAACCTTACCGGGAAGGCTGAGGAGTGTGATCCCACCATAGTTGGAACACACCCTCCGGTCCCCCTTCTTAAAGAGAGGAACCACCACCCCGGTCTGCCAATCCAGAGGTACCGCCCCCGATGTCCACGCGATGCTGCAGAGTCTTGTCAACCAAGACAACCCCACAGCATCCAGAGCCTTAAGGAACTCACTGGATCGGTTTGCAGCCGAGTGTGAAGCGACCGGAATGAGAATCAGCACCTCCAAGTCCGAGTCCATGGTTCTCGCCCGGAAAAGGGTGGAATGCCATCTCCGGGTTGGGGAGGAGACCCTGCCCCAAGTGGAGGAGTTCAAGTACCTAGGAGTCTTGTTCACGAGTGAGGGAAGAGTGGATCGTGAGATCGACAGGCGGATCGGTGCGGTGTCTTCAGTAATGCGGACGTTGTACCGATCCGTTGTGGTGAAGAAGGAGCTGAGCCGGAAGGCAAAGCTCTCAATTTACCGGTCGATCTACGTTCCCATCCTCACCTATGGTCATGAGCTTTGGGTCATGACCGAAAGGATAAGATCACGGGTACAAGCGGCCGAAATGAGTTTCCTCCGCCGTGTGGCGGGTCTCTCCCTTAGAGATAGGGTGAGAAGCTCTGTCATCCGAGAGGAACTCAAAGTTAAGCCGCTGCTCCTCCACATGGAGAGGAGCCAGATGAGGTGGTTCGGGCATCTGGTCAGGATGCCACCCGAACGCCTACCTAGGGAGGTGTTTAGGGCACGTCCCACCGGTAGGAGGCCACGGGGAAGACCCAGGACACGTTGGGAAGACTATGTCTCCCGGCTGGCCTGGGAACACCTCGGGATCCCCCGGGAAGAGCTAGACGAAGTGGCTGGGGAGAGGGAAGTCTGGGCTTCCCTGCTTAGGCTGTTGCCCCCGCGACCTGACCTCGGATAAGCGGAAGAAGATGGATGGATGGATGGACATTAGGGGCGTCACTAGACCGAATACTGTACTGGGGCACAAATAATTCATGTGAGCATGCAAAGCGCGCAAGCAAAAACATTTTTAGCACTTATTTATCATAAAAAAATACATAAATAGTGCTTTAAACTGTGAAATCATATCAGATAATGTTGTATAGATCTTTGATTAACCACCTGAAATTAACTCATGCATTTGACCTACTTGTGCACTTTTTTTTACTCCAGACTTCTAAACTGGCTTCACGGTGGCAGAGGGGTTAGTGCGTCTGCCTCACAATACGAAGGTCCTGCAGTCCTGGGTTCAAATCCAGGCTCGGGATCTTTCTGTGTGGAGTTTGCATGTTCTCCCCGTGAGTGCGTGGGTTCCCTCCGGGTACTCCGGCTTCCTCCCACCTTCAAAAACATCCACCTGGGGATAGGCTCCTCCCACCTCCAAAGACATGCACCTGGGGATAGGCTCCTCCCACCTCCAAAGACATGCACCTGGGGATAGGCTCCTCCCACTTCCAAAGACATGCACCTGGTGTTAAGTTGATTGGCAACACTAAATTGGCCCTAGTGTGTGAATGTGAGTGTGAATGTTGTCTGTCTATCTGTGTTGGCCCTGTGATGAGGTGGCGACTTGTCCAGGGTGTACCCCGCCTTCCGCCCGATTGTAGCTGAGACAGGCGCCAGCGCCCCCCGCGACCCCAAAAGGGAACAAGCGGTAGAAAATGGATGGGTGGATGGATGGATGGACTTCTAAACTGCTACTGGTAAAAGCAAAAAGGAAGAGCAATGAATCTTTTTGAAATATTTATTGCAGTAATCATCTGCAAATTTAACATCTACAAAAGGAAAACAAAAAATAAAGCACCCCTACATCTCTGGGTTCTTTTATATTATTTAATTTCCATTTATGGCAACGTGGCTAATCCTATTTCATATGCACAAAACTATAAAACCTCCCCTGCCTGCACGTCACTGCAGGTTGCTGACCCCGGCCGTACACGCAGGTTAAACCATCTCAATTCTCAACCTGCGAGCCGAGAGGCGGGCAGCATGTTTGCCATAACAAGCGCATGCTGGTAAGAAGCATGTCGACATCCTCGCTTGACTAAAAAGTCATCTGGTGTCCTCCGGGGCGGCCGACACGTCGCGTGGGACCTCCTTGAAAGGAGCCGACGTCCTCCTCACTATTTATAACGCTCACTCACACAAAGCAACCACACCGCCGCCGCGGCGAGCAGACAGCGGTCTCCAGAGAGGCCGCTGTCTGATGTCGCCGGCCAAACTTCTATCACGCCACGCTGTCTCTTCGCCTATAACGAGACGAGAACGCCGGGCCTCGCTTCTTTTTCTGCGCGCAGACCTTTCAATATAGGTCTTTTTTCCTCTTGGCCCCCTTGCAGCAGCATTCTGCATCCTGGGGGGGGGGGGGGGGGGTGTTACTCACCACACTGTGTTGCATCATTGATTTTTGTCACGGGGTGCCTCTTTAATTGCTGGTGACAACACTGCGGCCCTACAGCAGTATTTTAAAGATGCCGGCCAGGTGACAGCCTGCCCCTCTCCGACAATAAAGTGACAATAAAAAGCAGATCCCGGCGCATAAATCTGTCTTAAATGTTCACTTTCACGCAAGTGATATGACAAAGCAGTGCCGTCGTGTCCTGTGGATGCAACAATAAAGTTTAATTTCCGTTGTATTTGTACTCTAAGTAGGCCTAAAGAAGCCCTGAAACACGGGGTAGGGGACTTATGGGTCTAGAGCCAGATGTGGCTCTTTTGATGACTGCACCTGGCTCTCAGATAAATCCTGGGCCCCGACTCTAAACGAACGGTCCATCTTGGGTCCCGACTCCGGACGAACGGTCCATCCTGGGTCCTGACTCCGGACGAACGGTCCATCCTGGGTCCCGACTCCGGACGAACGGTCCATCCGGGGTCCCGACTCCGGACGAACGGTCCATCCTGGGTCCCGACTCCGGACGAACGGTCCATCCTGGGTCCCGACTCCGGACGAACGGTCCATCCTGGGTCCCGACTCCGGACGAACGGTCCATCCGGAGTCCCGACTCCGGACGAACGGTCCATCCGGGGTCCCGACTCCGGACGAACGGTCCATCCAGGGTCCCGACTCCGGACGAACGGTCCATCAGGGGTCCCGAGTCCGGACGAACGGTCCATCAGGGGTCCCGAGTCCGGACGAACGGTCCATCAGGGGTCCCGAGTCCGGACGAACGGTCCATCAGGGGTCCCGAGTCTGGACGAACGGTCCATCAGGGGTCCCGAGTCTGGACGAACGGTCCATCCTGGGTCCCGACTCTGGACGAACGGTCCATCCTGGGTCCCGACTCTGGACGAACGGTCCATCCTGGGTCCCGACTCTGGACGAACGGTCCATCCTGGGTCCCGACTCTGGACGAACGGTCCATCCTGGGTCCCGACTCTGGACGAACGGTCCATCCTGGGTCCCGACTCTGGACGAACGGTCCATCCTGGGTCCCGACTCTGGACGAACGGTCCATCCTGGGTCCCGACTCTGGACGAACGGTCCATCCTGGGTCCCGACTCTGGACGAACGGTCCATCCTGGGTACCGACTCTGGACGAACGGTCCATCCTGGGTCCCGACTCTGGACGAACGGTCCATCCTGGGTCCCGACTCTGGACGAACGGTCCATCCTGGGTCCCGACTCTGGATGAACGGTCCATCCTGGGTCCCGACTCTGGACGAACGGTCCATCCTGGGTCCCGACTCTGGACGAACGGTCCATCAGGGGTCCCGACTCTGGACGAACGGTCCATCCTGGGTCCCGACTCTGGACGAACGGTCCATCCTGGGTCCCGACTCTGGACGAACGGTCCATCCTGGGTCCCGACTCTGGACAGCCAGTACTTCATCCATGGCCATCGGACCGGACCCCCTCCACAAGGGAGGGGGGGACAGAGGAGAAAAAGAATAGAAACGGCAGATCAACTGGTCTAAAAAGGAGGTCTATTTAAAGGTTAGAGTATACAAATGAGTTTTAAGGTGAGACTTAAATGCTTCTACTGAGGTGGCATCTCAAACTTTTACCGGGAGGGCGTTCTAGAGTACTGGAGCCCAAAAAGAAAACACTCTATAGCTCCAATAAGCCTTGCCAAGCTTTGTCTCATAAGTGCTCTTATTTTGTTTCCATTTCCTGCTTGTCCCACCGGGCGCTGTGTTTTTTCCCCTCACCTGCTGTTGATTGGCAGCTGGTCAACACCGGCTGCCAATCAACATGTTTCTATTTATGCTTGTCTCGCGCGCTCCTCAGGGCTCAAAGATTGACTTTTGTTTAAAACTCTACATGCAAGACTGTTTCATTCTCTTCTGTTGATGATTTTAAAAGCATCTTACCTGCTCTGCGCTCTCCTGGTTCCTGCTTCTTGGGGTCGCCACTACTGCTGCCATGCAAGTTTGTGACATATTAGACTCTATAAATCAGTAGTTCTCAACCTTTTTTCAGTGATGTACCCCCTGTGAACATTATTTAATTCAAGTACCCCCTAATCAGAGCAAAGCATTTTTGGTTGAAAAAAAGAGATAAAGAAGTAAAATACAGCACTATGTCATCAGTTTCTGATGTATTAAATTGTATAACAGTGCAAAATATTGGTCTTTCTTGAACTGTTTGGAAAAAAATAACTGAAAACTTGTTGAAAAATAAACAAGTGATTCAATTATAAGTAAAGATTTTTACACATAGAAGTAATCATCAACTTAAAGTGCCCTCTTTGGGGATTGTAATAGAGATCCATCTGGATTCATCAATTTCATTCTAAACATTTCTTCACAAAAAAAGGAATCTTTAACATCAATATTTATGGAACATGTCCACAAAAAAATCTAGCTGTCAACACTGAATAATGCATTGTTGCATTTCTTTTCACAGTTTATGAACTTACATCATACTTGCCAACCCTCCCGAAATTCAGGCGGAGGTGGAGGCCACGCCCCCTTCAGCTCAATGCGGACCCGAATGACGTGTCGACAGCCTGTTTTCACGTCCGCTTTCCCACATTATAAACAGAGTGCCTGCCCAATGACGTTATAACTGTAGCATGATTGAGGGCGGGTTCTTGGTTTCTTATGTTTTTTTAATTGTTAGGCAGTCTCATTAACGTCCTGCCAGCTCGGCAACAACACGCAACAACAGCAGTCACGTTTTCGTCTACCGTAAAGCAGTCCGTCTGCCGTAAACAGCAATGCTGCGACACTCTTAAACAGGACAATACTGCCATCTACTGTGCATGCATTTGTGACAATAACATCTAGGGCTTTTAGAGCAGTGGTTCTCAACCTTTTTTCAGAGATGTACCCCCTGTGAACATTTTTTTAATTCAAGTACGATATGATACCTCAGTAGAAGCATTTAAGTCTCACCTTAAAACTCATCTGTATACTCTAGCCTTTAAATAAACTCCCTTTTTAGACCAGTTGATCTGCCGCTTCTTTTCTTTTTCCCCTATGTCCCCCCCTCCCTTGTGGAGGGGGTCCGGTCCGATGACCATGGATGAAGTACTGGCTGTCCAGAGTCGAGACCCAGGATGGACCGCTCGCCTGTGTATCGGTTGGGGACATCTCTACGCTGCTAATCCGCCTCCGCTTGAGATGGTTTCCTGTGGACGGGACTCTCGTTGCTGTCTTGGATCCGCTTTGAACTGAACTCTCGCGGCTGTGTTGGAGCCACTATGGATTGAACTTTCACAGTATCATGTTAGACCCGCTCGACATCCATTGCTTTCGGTCCCCTAGAGGGGGGGGGGGGTTGCCCACATCTGAGGTCCTCCCCAAGGTTTCTCATAGTCAGAATTGTCACTGGCGTCCCACTGGATGTGAATTCTCCCTGCCCACTGGGTGTGAGTTTTCCTTGCCCTTTTTGTGGGTTCTTCCGAGGATGTCGTAGTCGTAATGATTTGTGCAGTCCTTTGAGACATTTGTGATTTGGGGCTATATAAATAAACATTGATTGAATCGGGGAAAAGCATTTTTGGTTGAAAAATAAAAAATATAAAGAATTAAAATACAGCACTATGTCATCAGTTTCTGATTCATAAAATTGTACAACAGTGCAAAATATTGCTCATTTGTAGTGGTCTTTCTTGAACTATTTGGAAAACAAGATATAGTCAAGTGATTCAATTATAAATAAAGATTTCTACACATACTGCGATGAGGAGGCGACTTGTCCAGGGTGTATGCCGCCTTCCGCCCGATTGCAGCTGAGATAGGCACCATTTCCCCCCGCGACCCCAAAGGGAATAAGCGGTAGAAAAATGGATGGATGGATAGCTGTAAATATACTCCTCCCCTCTTAACAACGCCCCGCCCCCAACCACGCCCCTTGTCCAATCCCTGACCACGCCCCCCACCTCCCGAAATCGGAGGTTTCAAGGTTGGCAAGTACAACTTAAATTCACATTTTTGTTGAAGTATTATTCGATAAATAAACTTTTAAATGATTTTTGGATTGTTGCGTTTTTTTAAAAGTTTATAAAAAATCTCACGTAGGCTTTGGAGTCCCTTCAAGTACCCCCGTTTGAGACCCACTGCCTCCGGGTGTTGTCAGCAACCAGCAGAGTTACATGACAATTCATTATGTCATCAATTAGCAGTTATTGGGCTAATTTCCAGATAATGGTGATCAACGAGGCAGAGCTATCAAGCGCCGCGCGGCTGAGAAATACAATGTCAATTTTATCGCCATCTCAGAGTTGTTATTTCAGTGATTAATGACGTGACAAAAACATCACATTTGTCTTATTAAAATGTGTCGGGAGAAAGAGGTGTGGTGTTATATTGGGGTGAGTGTGGCGACACTGCGGGTTGCAGGAGTCATGTTTCTTGTTTACAGACCTTCGGGGCGGCGTGCTGCGTGGGGCCGTGTTGGCTTTTTTCTTTCCCCGGAAACAAGCAAGGGTCGGGAGCCCTTTTCCCTGCAAATAACAGAAAGAAACAGCTTGTGACACAAAACCCCAGCCAATTAAAGTCCTACTGAAATGAGATTTTCTTATTTAAACGGGGATAGCAGGTCCATTCTATGTGTCATACTTGATCATTTTGCGATATCGCCATATTTTTGCTGAAAGGATTTAGTAGAGAACATCCACGATAAACTTCGCAACTTTTGGTCGCTAATAAAAAAGCCTTGCCTGTACCGGAAGTAGCAGACGATGTGCGCGTGACATCACGGGTTGTGGAGCTCCTCACATCTGAACATTGTTTACAATCATGGCCACCAGCAGCGAGAGCGATTCGGACCAAAAAAGCGACTATTTCCCCATTAATTTGAGTGAGGATGAAAGATTTGTGGATGAGGAAAGTTAGAGTGAAACACTAGAGAGAAAAATCAATCAATCAATCAATGTTTATGTATATAGCCTCAAATCACAAATGTCTCAAAGGACTGCACAAATCATTACGACTACAACATCCTCGGAAGAACCCACAAAAGGGCCAGGAAAACTCACACCCAGTGGGCAGGGAGAATTCACATCCAGTGGGACGCCAGTGACAATGCTGACTATGAGAAACCTTGGAGAGGACCTCAGATGTGGGCAACCCCCCCCCCTCTAGGGGACCGAAAGCAATGGATGTCGAGCGGGTCTAACATGATACTGTGAAAGTTCAATCCATAGTGGCTCCAACACAGCCGCGAGAGTTCAGTTCGAGCGGATCCAAGACAGCAGCGAGAGTCCCGTCCACAGGAAACCATCTCAAGCGGAGGCGGATCAGCAGCGTAGAGATGTCCCCAACCGATACACAGGCGAGCGGTCCATCCTGGGTATCGACTCTGGACAGCCAGTACTTCATCCATGGTCATCGGACCGGACCCCCTCCACAAGGGAGGGGGGGACATAGGAAAAAGAAAAGAAGCAGCAGATCAACTGGTCTAAAAAGGAGGTCTATTTAAAGGCTAGAGTATACAGATGAGTTTTAAGGTGAGACTTAAAAAAAAAGCGATTCAGGTGTTATTAGACACATTTACTAGGATAATTCTGGAAAATCCCTTATCTGCTTATTGTGTTACTAGTGTTTTAGTGAGATTATAAAGTCATACCTGAAAGTGAAAGGGCTGCGGTGACCGCCAGTGTCTCTGAGGGAAGCCATATGGAGGAGCCAAGAAAGTCACAGCTGCCTTTTTGACATAATAATAATAATAATAATAATGGATTAGATTTATACCGCGCTTTTCTATTGTTAGATACTCAAAGCGCTCACAGTGAAGTTGGAACCCATCATTCATTCACACCTGGTGGTGGTAAGCTACATCTGTAGCCACAGCTGCCCTGGGGTACACTGACGGAAGCGTGGCTGCCAGTTTGCACCTACGGCCCCTCCGACCACGACCTATCATTCATTCATCATTCATTCACCAGTGTGAGCGGCACCGGGGGCAAAGGGTGAAGTGTCCTGCCCAAGGACACAACGGCAGCGATTTGGATGTCAATAGGTGGGAAGCGAACCTGCAACCCTCAGGTTTCTGGCACGGCCACTCTACCCGCTACGCCATGCCGCCCCATCTGCTGCAGGAGGACGCAAACTCCACTCATGTCTTCGGTAAGAGCCGACTTATTACCACAATTTTCTCACCGAAACCTGCTGGTTGACTTGTGGTAGAGAAACATGTTCGCTTGACCGCTCTGTTCCATATTAAAGCTTCACAACAAACAAAGAAACACCGGCTGTGTTTTGGTTGCTAAAGGCAGCTGCAATCCACCGCTTTCCACCAACAGCATTCTTCTTTGACGTCTCTATTATTAATTGAACAAATTGCAAAAGATTCAGCAACACTAATGTCCAAAATACTGTGTAATTATGCGATTAGAGCAGACGACTTTTGGCCGTGAGTGGTGCTGGGATAAAATGTCAGCTCCAACAAAAGCGTCATCATTCCGCGACGTTTTCAACAGGATACCTTGCGGGAAATTTAAAATTTTGTCAACTAAAGCGGCCGTATTGGCATGTGTTGCAATGTTAATATTTCATCATTGATATATAAACTATCAGACTGCGTGGTCGCTAGTAGCAGGAGGACGCAAACTCCGCTCATGTCTTCGGCAAGAGCCGACTTATTACCACAATTTTCTCACCGAAACCTGCCGGTTGACATGTGGTAGAGAAACATGTTCGCTTGACCGCTCTGTTCCATATTAAAGCTTCACAACAAACAAAGAAACACCGGCTGTGTTTTGGTTGCTAAAGGCTGCTGCTTTCCACCAACAGCATTCTTCTTTGACGTCTCCATTATTAATTGAACAAATTGCAAAAGATTCAGCAACACAGATGTCCAAAATACTGTGTAATTATGCGATTAGAGCAGACGACTTTTGGCCGTGAGTGGTGCTGGGATAAAATGTCAGCTCCAACAAAAGCGTCATCATTCCGCGACGTTTTCAACAGGATACCTTGCGGGAAATTTAAAATTCAGTAAACTAAAAAGGCCGTATTGGCATGTGTTGCAATGTTAATATTTCATCATTGATATATAAACTATCAGACTGCGTGGTCGCTAGTAGTGGCTTTCAGTAGGCCTTTAAACAACACAATTTATTACTGCTCTCAAACTGCCTGCTAAGTCAGCGTTTGTATTGTCAAATGCGTTTATTTCACTCGGCGTGTCATCCAATGAAATGCAAATGACAGCGCCGGGCCACTCACTCAGGCTGGAGATGATTAGAGCGCGGCCGTGTCACGCCAAAGGCACCCTCAGGCCACCTTTTATTACACGTGGGAGTGGGAAATACAAAAACTCAAATTACATTTTGCTCCTCATACGGGGGCCCCGGAAAGACATGTCGCACCTGCTAACCAAAATGGCTGACATCTCGCAGCGCAGGTCATTTGATTATTTCCGTGCCACCCGATGCCTCCATTAACGCGCCTTTCAAATTTCCGCTCACACTGGCGGCGGGTGTTACTCTTCGCCTTGTGTAAAAATGTCACACATTTCCCAATTTATATTCCGTCACCTGTCCTGTAGACAATTCAACAATTGCAGCTGTGATCAAATGATTTAAGTAACTCTAACCGGTGTCGGCTGTCATGTCTCTTCATGTTTTTGTTTAGTTATGTTCTGTTTTGCTTCAGACGCCATTGTTTCTAGTTTTTGCACTTCCTTGTTTGTTTTATTACCATGCCAACTCATTAGTTTTCACCTTGTCCTCATGTCACACACCTGTTTTCACTAATCACCACAGTATTATTTAAGCCTGTCTGTTTCTGTTGTGGCTTCACGGTGGCAGAGGGGTTAGTGGGTCTGCCTCACAATACGAAGGTCCTGCAGCCTTGGGTTCAATCCCAGGCTCGGGATCTTTCTGTGTGGAGTTTGCATGTTCTCCCCGTGAATGCGTGGGTCCCCTCCGGGTACTCCGGCTTCTTCCCACTTCCAAAGACATGCACCTGGGGATAGGTTGATTGGCAACACTAAATGGTCCCTAGTGTGTGAATGTGAGTGTGAATGTTGTCTGTCTATCTGTGTTGGCCCTGCGATGAGGTGGCGACTTATCCAGGGTGTACCCCGCCTTCCGCCCAATTGTAGCTGAGATAGGCGCCAGCGCCCCCCGCGACCCCAAAAGGGAATAAGCGGTAGAAAATGGATGGATGGATGTTTCTATTGTTCATACAGGCAACATCTGTCATGACTCAGACTTGGACGTGGATTGTTTTTCCGAGGCAAAGGAAAGTTGGCGCGAGCAAGGCGTGAATGAAGGTACATACTGTATTTTTCATGTACACTATAACTAAAAACTGTAACAAACAAAAGGCACGCACAATGGCAGTACAAGTGAGTGACTTATATTTATATAGCGCTTTTCTCTAGTGACTCAAAGCGCTTTACATAGTGAAACCCAATATCTAAGTTACATTTAAACCAGTGTGGGTGGCACTGGGAGCACGTGGGTAAAGTGTCTTGCCCAAGGACACAACAGCAGTGACTAGGATGGCAGAAGCGGGAATCGAACCTGCAACCCTCAAGTTGCTGGCACGGCCACTCTACCAACCGAGCTATACCGCTTTATACAAAAGCTGGGCTAAGAAACAAAAGACTAGCACAAAGGTAATTAACTATGAACACGAAACAAAACACTTGCACTGTGGCATGAATAATGAGAAAAACTTACTTGGAACAAAACGAGAACGGGACATGGATCATTGACATGGAATTACAAGGTGCATAGCAGGTGATCGAGGGAATGAAGGAGGTGATGTTGCCAGAATGAACAACAGACACAGACAGGCTTAAATAATACCGTGGTGTTTAGTGAAAACAGGTGTGAGACAAGAGGACAGGGGCGTGATATGAGGACTAGGTGAAAACTAATGAGTTGGCATGGTAATAAGACAAAGAAGGAAGTGCAAAAACTACAAACAATGGAGTCTAAAGCAAAACAAAACATAACTAAACAAAAACATGAACAGACATGACAGCGGCCTGTGCGTTTCCCACCTAGGCCTTCAGTGATCTCAGACTTCAGTGATTACCTCTCAAAATACCATAATTTATGTCACCAGGATATTTCTATCTAAGTTATCACAAAACTTTGTGCTTCAATGAGTTCCAGGCTTGCAAACAAAAGCTGTCTTTGATCCTACCAAGAAGAAGGCTTGTAAAACTCCACTGTGCAGGATGGGAAGCAACATGAAGGTGTTCTGTTTCTTTGATGTATTATAATCCACAGAAACATTTTGTCTTGACCTGAGAGCTACAGAGCTAAGAGGAAGCAGGACCTGACTCCTCTTTAGGGACCTTTTCTTTGAACCAGGGGTCGGGAAACTTTTTGACTGAGAGAGCCATACAAGCCAAATTTATAGAAAAAAAATGTGTTTAGGGGCAGGTATATCGGATTTTTAGGAACACTAATACAAAACCTCCCAATAAGGTCAAATTGATTGTGTCACAGGGCTTCACAATGGCAGAGGGGTTAGTGCGTCTGCCTCACAATACAAAGGTCCTGCGTAGTCAGGATCTTTCTGTGTGGAGTTTGCATGTTCTCCCCGTGAATGCGTGGGTTCCCTCCGGGTACTCCGGCTTCCTCCCACTTCCAAAGACATGCACCTGGGGATAGGTTGATTGGCAACACTAAATGGTCCCTAGTGTTTGAATGTTGTCTGTCTATCTGTGTTGGCCCTGCGATGAGGTGGCAACTTGTCCAGGGTGTACCCCACCTTCCGCCCGATTGTAGCTGAGATAGGCACCAGCGCCCCCCACAACCCCAAAGGGAATAAGCGGTAGGAAATGGATGGATGGATGAATGTGTCACGACTGGGACTGTGGTGGGGTTCATTTTTTCCCGAGGTGCAAAACGACTGGGTCGGACAACGGTCGAAGGTAAGAACATTACAGTATTTAATCTTAAATCAACACAGGAACAAACAAAAGGCGCTCACAAGGAGGTACAAAAACTTGGCTGAGAAAACAAAACTTGCGCTACGGCAAAACTATGGGCATAAACTAAAACTTGCACAATGGCATAAACAACTAAAATGAAAGCACTTACCGTGACCGAGAAAAGGGTATGAAAAAAGGCAGCATGGATATCATGGGTTTGTTGAGGGTGATGTCGCCAGGCTGACTACCTGGTAACTGTGGCTTAAATAATACTGTGGTGATTAGTGAAAACAGGTGCGTGACATGGGGACAGGTGAAAACTAATGGGTAACCATGGCAAACAAAGAAGTGCAAAACAAGAAGCAATGGAGTCTTAAACCAAACAGAACTAAACAAAACATGATCACAAGACATAACAGAATCCTAAAAACGGTATGACCGAATGTTTTTTTTAACTGAATGAGACACGCAGAATGTACATGAAAATAAAGAATGTGGGATTTACAATATTAACTATGAAGGGTAAAACACTGGTTATTGACAACATATGAACGTCACACCACCCCTCCATCCACATATTTTACAATCAAGCAAAACACAACAGATATGCAACAAACACAGCGAAAATGACCACGAAGGGTAAAAAAAACCCACCTGCGATCTGATTTAGCACAAAGCTTTCTTTACAACTTTGTTGTAAAAACCTCCTTCCGCGTCTGTCCCTGACACCAGCATTTCAGGCTCTGGAAACACTCTGCCCAACATTCTTGGTGCCTCGTCTGAGCTACTGTCACTTAGTTTACTATAGTAACGATTTAGATTACCATAGTAGCTAATTTGATTACCATAGTAACTAATTAGCAGAGGTGGGTAGTAACGCGCTACATTTACTCCGTTACATTTACTTGAGTAACTTTTGGGATAAATTGTACTTCTACGAGTAGTTTTTATGCAACATACTTTTACTTGAGTATATTTATAGAGAAGAAACGCTACTTTTACTCCGCTCCATTTATCTACAATCAGCTCGCTACTTGCTACTTTTTTTTTATCGATCTGTTAATGTTTGTTTTGGTTAATGACAGAGCTTCAAAGTAGAATCTACGCATGCCTGTGTTTCACCAATCACATGCAGTCACTGGTGACGTTGGACCAATCAAACAGAGCCAGGCGGTCACATGACCCAACTTAAACAAGTTGAAAAACTTATTGGGGTGTTACCATTTAGTGGTCGATTGTACGGAATATGTACTGTACTGTGCAATCTAATAAAAGTTTCAATCAATCAATCAAAAGTGTAAAGGAAAAAAGACACTTTTTATTTCAACCGTACTTCCCGTCAAAAGCCTAAAGACTGATCGCACAGTTCCTGTCTTCACAATAAAAGCGCCGCTCCATCGCGCCTGCGCTGACAAAATAAGAGTCTCCCAAACAAGCTAGCAAGCTATGGAGTTTGCCGCCAATGTATTTCTTGTAAAGTGTATAAAAACGAATATGGAAGCTGGACAAATAAGATGCCAAAAGCCAACGACTTTCATGTGGTATTAGACGGAAAAGAGGAACTTTTTTTTCTCCGCCATTTGAAAACGTGGACGTTATCAGCAATACTGTCTGATTCCAATCAATGCAAGTCATCACAATCAGGTAATACACCAACTTATATTCTTGTCTTCATGAAAGATAGGAATCTATGTGTTAAACATGCATGTATATTCATTAAAACACCTTTAACATGTCAACAAAAACAGCTAAAAAAATAAATATAAATTATATACTGTATATATAAATGTATGTATGTATATGTGTGTATATATATGTATATATATATATATATATATAGATCGACTCGACTTGGTCATTTATTAAATAATTGATTGACGTTGAAAAACTTATTGGGGTGTTACCATTTAGTAGTCAATTGTACGGAATATGTACTGTACTGTGCAATCTAATAATAAAAGTTTCAATCAATCAATCAATCAATCAATCAATTCCTACTGAGCCTATGGTGCTGTTAATTTATTGTGGCTCAATGTGCCTTATTTTAATGTACTATTATTTAATATATATCATTGTTTTAGTTGGTTAAGAGATATTCCTGGCTCTGAATTTGCTCATTGCTATTTTTATGTTTTTGTGCATTATTTGTTGCCGTAATCATTAAACAAACAGGTTACTCATCAGTTACTCAGTACTTGAGTAGTTTTTTCCCAACATACTTTTTACTTTTAGTCAAGTAAATATTTGGGTGACTACTCCTTACTTTTACCCGAGTAATAAATCTCTAAAGTAACAGTACTCTTACTTGAGTACAATTTCTGACTACTTTATCCACCTCTGCTTATTCAATGACCATTGTAACTAATTAGATGACCATAGTCGTGAAGTGAATTATATTTCTATAGCGCTTTTCTCTAGTGACTCAAAGCGCTTTACATAGTGAAACCCAATATCTAAGTTACATTTAAACCAGTGTGGGTGGCACTGGGAGCAGGTGGGTAAAGTGTCTTGCCCAAGGACACGACGGCAGTAACTAGGATGGCGGAAGCGGGAATCGAACCTGCAACCCTCAAGTTGCTGGCACAGCCGCTCTACCAACCGAGCTAAACCGCCCCATAACTAATTAGATGACCATAGTAACTAATTAGATGACCATAGCAACTAATTAGATGACCATAGCAACTAATTAGATGACCATAGCAACTAATTAGATGACCATAGTAGCTAATTAGATGACCATAGTAGCTAATTAGATGACCATAGTAACTAATTAGATGACCATAGTAACCAATTAGATGACCATAGTAACCAATTAGATGACCATAGTAACTAATTAGATGACCATAGCAACTAATTAGATGACCATAGTAACTAATTAGATGACCATAGCAACTAATTAGATGACAACAGTAACTAATTAGATGACCATAGTAACTAATTAGATGACCATAGTAACTAATTAAATGACCATAGTAACTAATTAGATGACCATAGTAACTAATTAGATGACCATAGTAACTAGATGACCATAGCAACTAATTAGATGACCATAGCAACTAATTAGATGACCATAGTAACTAATTAGATGACCATAGTAACTAATTAGATGACCATAGTAACCAATTAGATGACCATAGTAACCAATTAGATGACCATAGTAACTAATTAGATGACCATAGTAACTAATTAGATGACCATAGTAACTAATTAGATGACCATAGTAACTAATTAAATGACCATAGTAACTAATTAGATGACCATAGTAACTAATTAGATGACCATAGTAACTAATTAGATGACCATAGTAACTAATTAGATGACCATAGTAACTAATTAGATGACCATAGTAACTAATTAGATGACCATAGTAACTAATTAGATGACCATAGTAACTAATTAGATGACCATAGTAACTAATTAGATGACCATAGTAACTAGTATATTGTGCAAAAGTGCAGATTCCAATCATTGAAATACTTTGTATAGTTCAAGACTTACGGTCATTAAAAAACATCACTACACATCATAATGGTAGCTACACTTTCCATCTTAAAGATCTAAAAAGAATTTTAGGGAATATCCTGCGCGCCAGATTGAAAAGATTAACGGGACGCAAGTGGCCCCCAGTCCTTAATTTGCCCAAACCGTCTGGTTGTTTTCACAGGGAACTACTGTACACTGAAATATTATGACTGTAAAACTCTGGTGACTGAGCTAACCGTTTTTTTTTTATTAATACCATAAAATAAAAATGCCAGGCTTCAGCATGGTCTCTCTGAAGCTGAATCTCTTTTTGCTTGAGATCAAAATGAGCATCAGCGATCTTGGATTATCAACCACTGCCTGAGCATTTTTCAAGTTTCATTCCGTTGCTCTTTTATCGGTTATTGTACTTGTGTTGAGAGTGGTTGAAAATGAGCTTCTCCTACTTGAAAAACCAACAGCCGGCAAGCAGAAACTATTCAAGAATAGAAAAAAAACATACATTCATCCATTTTCTACCGCTTATTCCCTTTGGGGTCTCAAGGGGCGCTGGTGCCTATCTCAGCTACAATCGGGCGGAAGGCGGCCTACACCCTGGACAAGTCGCCGCCTCATCGCAGGGCCAACACAGATAGACAGACAACATTCACACACTAGGGCCAATTTAATGTTGCCAATCAACCTATCCCCAGGTGCATGTCTTTGGAGGTGGGAGGAAGCCGGAGTACCCGGAGGGAACCCACGCACTCACGGGGAGAACATGCAAACTCCACACAGAAAGATCCCGAGACCGGGATTGAACCCAGGACTACTCAGGACCTTCGTATTGTGAGGCAGACGCACTAACCCCTCTGCCACCGTGAAGCCCCAACAACATACAGTACAGGCCAAAATTTTGGACACACCTGCTACTCATCAATGCTTTTTCTTTATTTTCATGACTATTTACATTGTAGATTGTCACTGAAGGCATCAAAACTATGGAGTGGAGTTATGTACTTGACAAAAAAAGGAGAAATAACTGTAAAACATGTTTTATATTCTAGTTTCTTCAAAATAGCCACCCTTTGCTCTGATTACCGCTTTGCACACTCTTGGCATTCTCTCGACATATCACTCTCATTTATTTTAGATTCATTTCTACTTACAAAAACTTCTTAATGACCTGAAATAAAATACCGGTACCAAAATGCATTTTGATACTTTTCCAAATAAAAGGGACCACAAAAAAGGTAATTACTGGCTTCATTTGCAGTTATTATTACAAACATAGAACAATTTTGTCCTTAAATAAAATAGTGAACTATTTTATTTCTCTTTTAGTATTAAGTAAGCAAACAAAGGCTTCTATTTTGTCTGCTGACGTATGCATGAACATATTATGTCATTTCTTATTCTGTTATTTTCTCAAAATTATGAAGGAAAACCTGTAAAAAATGATTATTAATCTACTTGTTCATTTACTGTTAATAACGGCTTACTTTCTGCTTCAAAATGTACTATCTACACTTCTGTTAAAATTAGGGCTGGGCAACGATTAAAAATTTTAATCGAAGTTAATCGCACAATTTCTCCGATTAATCGCGATTAACTGCATTGTATACGCAAAGCCCAATAATGAATTCAAAAGTAGTGTGTAGTGCACCTTTATTGGAATATTCTCCCACGTGAACAAAAGCGCCAAAACATTTGTTGTGCAAACACAATTTAAATCAGTCCTTGTTAAACAGTAGCAGTTAAATAGCATATTTTATGAAAATCAACTCCAAAAAATGTAAATACAAACATTTAAGCTTATTGCCACTGCCAGGGTATTTAAGTTATCCTGTTTGTTATGGAAAATAAATATAATCTACATACAAATCTCTGAGCCACAATCATAACATCCGAACAGGCAATTTCTGAGGTAACAGCAGAAACATTTTTTTTTATCAGGGATCTTATGTTTAAAAAACCTATATTATAGGTAGTGGGCTGTTTTAGGGAATTTTTGATCAAATTATCCGTAGTAGCAATATTAATAATGTTGTGTTTATTCTGCGTAGTGCACTTAAAATAATTATGACCATATCTAGGAATTGATATGATGGGAATTTTCCGATTGTTTGCTTGGTGTTTTGATAAACTGAAGGCATCATATACATGGTACTATATTGTGATGTTATGAGCCAGGGAAAAAAAGAACTACCCTACCCAGCATGCAACAGGAGTGACGAGCATGCGCGGTAGCCCGGTATAGGTTGTGTCGCCATGACGGCATCTTGTATGTTGTGATATGCACGCTCTGAAAGTAAACGTTAAGAACTCAGCCAACACTCCTGGTCTGCATTATTCATAAATAGACAGACAACACATATACTCCGCTGCTTCACAGGCCGCTGGATGTAGCCGGCAAAGTATTCCCATGCTAGCTAGCCGGTCTAGCAAGCACGCCTCATTCAGTCCAAAACGGCCCGATATATCCACATCCAGAATTGTCTGGCGGTCGTAAGTGATCCCGGAGTGACCACGCTGTAAGCCAGCCATGAAATTTGCAGAATTGTCCGGTATTTTTGCTAAATGTTCCATCTTTACCAAGAGCCCCTCCACGCAGAAGCCCGTCCGGGCGTCGCCATCTTATTAAGAAAAGGCGTTAACAAAATAAAACATACGCAAATGTGCGATAAAATATTTGTCGGCGTTAATAGATTGATGAGTTAACTCGTAATTAACGCATTAACTTGCCCACCCCTATTTAAAATGTAATAATCACTTACTCTTCGGTTGTTTGGACATTAGTTTTGGATGATGCCACTAATTTGGGGGTCAACCTGATACCAAGTCGTTATGGGATCATACTTTGGTCATAATTAAAATCCTGTATCCAGGCACATATTTCCTGAGTTATTTTTTTTCAAAAAGGTAAAAAGATTTTGTGACTACAAAAATGTCGATGTAATCATAGTAGTATCAACTAGACACGCTCTTGTACTTGGTATCATTACAGTGGATCCCAGGTGTACGCATTTGTTTACGTTGAGGAGCACGGTATTTTTTTTTAGCGCCGACGCTGGTGAGCTAGCGTATCCTCCAACGGTGTGTAGTGAAGCATGTTTAGCTATTCCTCGTCCTGCAGGGATGATACTTAGTGAAAAAAGTTTGAGAACCACTGCTCCGTCGTATTTTTGTCCCTTGGGTTAAACCCAAAAAAGAAGCTTTACCCTCCCGAGATCTGCCATTTCCAGGAAGCCAGGATGACGCACACTACCTCTGCTTTAATTGAACGACCCTCCTCACGTGGAATAACCTTTGCTTTTAAACACGCACGGTAGTGGGGAAACGCGCCTGTTCGAGTCTCCTCTCCCGTGTCAAAATGTGCATTCGGCAGCAGTCTATCGCTCATCTTCCGTCCCACACCACTTCGCTCTTGACAAATTGATGTGGAGCGCATTTTACATAACAGCACACGCACACAAATGAACAAGCGCAGCATATAAACTTTACTCAAGCGTCGCACGTGTGCTCCGCCGGCTGCGGTGTTGAGACGGCACTATTTTGCAGGCGACTATTGCTTGGGAGGCAAAGGACGGACGGTGGGGGGGAGATTGACATTCAGGCCGAGCGCCGCACTCTGTTGCTGGAATAATGATTAGCTTCTTAGCATTCTGCTCACATCTGCCTCACTATCAATGAGAGAGGGGCCGCTGGGGGGCAGGAGGGAAGGTAAGGAGAGGGAGGAGACAAACTAGAGAGAGGGGGGGCACAATGGGAAACAAGGTGAACGAGAGAGCGGGGGATGAAAGGCGTGAGGCTAATGGAGGACAAAACAGAGGAGTGTATGACATAAGCAGCAGCAGATGTAGGAGTGGCCAAGCTGCAGTCTGCACAACTTAACACACACACATGCATCCTCCTCATGCTCTTTGTGCACCAAAGGCATTGCAACCTCAAAAGGAAAAGGAGCTATACAATCATTGCACACACACACGCACACACACACACGGACACACACGTACACACACACACTCGTAGATTCCTAAAGTAGCCTTAAGCTCGACGCTCCTCTACTATCACATTCACTCCGCTTGCTGCGGCGACAACAAAACAAAACTCCAGACGTTCTTCTTGGTTTGTATGGTTTACTTGTCAACTTAATAATTCAAAACACAAAACAGTCACGATGTGGGAACAAATGAATGACAAAATAAAGAGAGTTTGTTGCAGTACGAGTTAGAAAAAGTATGAATGAGAATAAGTATGAGTGAGCTCAAAAAACTGTGTGGCTCGATTCCACCGCACCTGACAGCAATTACCCATAACACCTTGCGTCCAAAAACCACCTTACCACCCAGATCCTTCCGCCATATTTGCACTTAAAACAGTTACGTCATCAAATCATTTTGACAAATGTAATAATTACATAAGCATTCGATATATACATTTTCTTATCATGCAAATAAAGTAAATAGTCCCCTTTTGGCTGAATAAACATAAAGCACCTTCCATAAAATTTAAATTAACTTAAACCTTATTTAGGCTCCTACAGTTACTATGCAAATATAAAAAAGCTTGTTGTGAAAAATGAGTTGGAATTTCACAAGAAAAACTTGGAATTTGGGCAGTTTTATAATGAAAGTCGTAATTTTACTCAACGCAAGAAAAAGGTCACACTTTCACAAGAATAACTTGGAGTTTTGGCAGTTTTATAATAAAAGTCGTAATTTTACTTAACGCAAGAAAAAGGTCACACTTTCACAAGAATAACTTGGAGTTTTGGCAGTTTTATAATAAAAGTCGTAATTTTACTTAACGCAAGAAAAAGGTCGCACTTTCACAAGAAAAACTTGGAAATTAGCAGTTTTATAATAAATGTCATAGTTTTAGACAACGCAACAAAAAGGTCACACTTTCACAAGAAAAACTAGAATTTGGGCAGTTTTATAATAAGAGTCCTAATTTTACTCAACGCAAGAAAAAAGTCACACTTTTACAAGAATAACTTGGAATTTTGGCAGTGTTATAATAAAAGTTGTAATTTACTCAAAGCAAGAAAAGGGTCACACTTCCGCAAGAAAAACTTGGAGATTTGGCAGTTTTATAATAAAAGTCGTAATTTTACTCAACGCAAGAAAAAGGCCACACTTTCCCAAGAAAAACTTGGAATTTTGGCAGTGTTATAATAAAAGTTGTAATTTACTCAAAGCAAGAAAAAGTTCACACATTCACAAGAAAAACTTGGAATTTTGGCAGTTTTATAATAAAGTCGTAATTTTACTCAACGCAAGAAAAGGGTCACACTTCCGCAAGAAAAACTTGGAGATTTGGCAGTTTTATAATAAAAGTCGTAATTTTACTCAACGCAAGAAAAAGGTCACACTTTCACAAGAAAAACTTGGAAATTTGGCGGTTTTATAATAAAAGTCGTGATTTTACTCAACGCAAGAAAATGGTCACACTTTCGCAAGAAAAACTTGGAATTTTGGCAGTTTTATAATAAAAGTCATCATTTTACTCAACGGAAGAAACAGGTCACACTTTCACAAGAAAAACTTGGAATTTTGGCAGTTTTATAATAAAAATTGTAATTTTACTCAAAGCAAGAAAAAGGTCACACTTTCACAAGAAAAACTTGGAATTTTGGCAGTTTTAGAATAAAAGTCGTAATTTTACTCAAAGCAAGAAAAAGGTCACACTTTCAAAAGGAAAACTTGAAATTTTGACAGTTTTATAATAAAAGTCATAATTTTACTCAACGCAAGAAAAAGGTCACACTTTCCCAAGAAAAACTTGGAATTTTGGCAGTTTTGTAATAAAACTCCTAATTTTACTCAACGCAAGAAAAAAGTCACACTTTGAAGAGAAAAACTTAGAATTTTGGCAGTTTTATAAAAAAAAGTCGTAATTTTACTCAACGCAAGAAAAGGGTCACACTACCACAAGAAAAACTTGGAGATTTGGCAGTTTTATAATAAAAGTTGTAATTTTACTCAACGCAAGAAAAAGGTCACACTTTCACAAGAAAAACTTGGAATTTTGGCAGTGTTATAATAAAAGTTGTAATTTACTCAAAGCAAGAAAGAGGTCACACTTTCACAAAAAAAACTTGGAATTTGGCAGTTTTATAATAAAAGTCGTAATTGTACTCAAGGCAAGAAAAAGGTCACACTTTGAAGAGAAAAACTTGGAATTTTGGCAGTTTTATAAAAAAAGTGGTAATTTTACTCAACGCAAGAAAAAGGTCACACTTTCCCAAGAAAAACTTGGAATTTTGGCAGTTTTATAATAAAAATTGCAATTTTACTCAACGCAAGAAAAAGGTCACACTTTCACAAGAAAAACTTGGAATTTTTTTGCAGTTTTACAATAAAAGTCGTAATTTTACTCAACGCAAGAAAAAAGTCACACTTTCACAAAAAAAATTAGATTTTTGGCAGTTTTGTAATAAAAGTCGTAATTTTACCCAACGCAAGTCAAAATTTCACAAGAAAAACTAAACATTGGCGCAATATTATGATAAAAGCTGGAAATTGACTCAATAACAGTCACAATTTTACAAGAAAAGCCTCACATTTTGGCAACTTTATGAAAACAGTCGTCATTTTGCCGGACAAAAGTCACAATTTTGGAATAAACTTTAAAATTTGGGCAATGTTATAGTAATAATCGGAATTTTACTTGGCAAAATTATGACAAAGTGGGAAGTGAGGTGAGCAGTGGGCAGCATCGGTGCCGCGCCCGGGAATCATTTATGGAGATTTAACCCCCAATTCCAACCCTTGATGCTGAGTCCCAAGCAGGGAGGCAATAGGTCCCATTTTTATAGTCTTTGGTGTGACTCGGCCGGGGTTTGAACTCACAACCTACCGATCTCAGGGCGGAGACTCTAACCACTAGGCCACTGAGTAGGATTTATCACATATTGCTGCCTTTGCACCTGTCAATGTTTACTTTTGTAAGCACATTAAATCAACAAAAAAATCCTGACTTTGGAGCAATGTTCACAGACTCTAGAATTTGGCTCTCTATTAGATTTTCCGTATGGGGCCATGATTTCGCTCCTAACTTGTTCACCGGTCCTCATATGGAAGGTACTTTTTCCTTGTTGATGCCTCAAGAAGGCTAGAAATACAAAAACACACACACACACACACACACACACACACACACACACACACACACACAGAGAGAACGTGTGCAGGTACTACTTTGTCAAAGTCAGAGAAAGTAGCGCCGCCTCAGCAGACGGGAGGCACGAAGGATGCTTCTAAAATAGAGAGAGAGGGGGAAATGGCGAAGGTGGAGAGGAAGCACGCGCCGGCCATAAATTAGAGTAATGTGATCACAAAGCAAAGAGAATGATTCATGCGGCAGATTACGCGAGCGGGTCCGTCCCACATTAATAACGTAGTATATGGTCCTGGGGGAATACATCGCCGGAGGAAGCAAAGACGTCATGTTTCCACGCCCGTTCAGGTCCACTCTCAACCTCGTTCAAATCTCCCCAAACTTGCCCCAATCATTTTGTGCCGTAAAAATTTTCACTTTTGCCGTTCCGATTTTTAAGTTATTGTAAACCTAACCTTTTGCAAATCACCTCAAATGTGTTCCCTTTTTTTGTGATATAAACAATTTTCTGTCTATTATAGTTTTTAAGTTATTAGGGTTTCAATATTCATAACCAGAGAGACAATTAGATATTTTTAAGTGCTCTTTTTTAATCTTTAGTCATGTTTAAAGCAGCTAGTATTTTCCCATGCAGTGTGTCTTCTCCTGACCTCCTTGCTTTTATCTTATGTCTTAATAAATCCATTTAAGGCCCAAGCTGTTCGTTTACATGTTTCTTTTTGTATTTCTCTTTGCTATTTGGTCTTATTGGACCCTAATTTGAATAAAAACTAAGAATCATATTTTGATATGATGTACTTTAGTCCATAAGTACACAAATGTGTACTTCATGTGTAGTGATATCCTAATTTTTATTTTTACACTTTTTCCCCCCCAGATTCCATTGTATGTTATACTCTTCTGACACCACCAGATAGCAGTATAAGTGTCCATATGTCGGCATAAGACCCCAATTCAGTAGTGTACACATTTTTGGAAATAAGAGCAACCATGAATAGATTCACGTGGACCACGACTTAAAAAAGTTGAAAAACTTATTGGGGTGTTACCATTTAGTGGTCATTTGTACGGAATATGAACTGTACTGTACAATCTACTAATAAAAGTTTCAATCAATCAATCAAGGTGCTGTCCACGCACGTGGCCACTAAGGCCTTTATGGGCTCCTGTTTTGGTGTTTTGGCCAGTTCCTGATCAGTTTTGAAGAAGCAGCCGCGCTCCTTTCTGGTCGAGAGGGGCCGTTTTCGCTCGACATAAGCTGACTCTTTTTGTTTGGATTTCGACCTCGCTTGCTGATGCTATAGTTTCACCATGTTTGTTGCATCTTTGTTGTTCTTGCTATCCAATATGTGCAAGTTTTTACACCTTTGTGTTTATGTTTCACCATGTTTGTGCATCTTTGTTGTTCTTGCTATCCAATATGTGCAAGTATTTACACCTTTGTATTCATGTTTCACCATGTTTGTTGCATATTTGTTGTTCTTGCTATCCAATATGTGCAAGTTTTTACACCTTTATATTTATGTTTCACCATGTTTGTTGCATCTTTGTTATTCTTGCTATCCAATATGTGCACGTATTTACACATCTGTATTTATGTTTCATGTTTGTGCATCTTTGTTGTTCTTGCTATCCAATATGTGCAAGTTTTTACACCTTTGTATTCATGTTTCATCATGTTTGTTGCATCTTTGTTCTTGCTATCCAATACGTGCACGTTATTACACATCTGTATTTATGTTTCATCATGTTTGTTGCATATTTGTTGTTCTTGCTATCCAATATGTGCAGTTTTTACAGCTTTGTGTTTATGTTTCACCATGTTTGTGCATCTTTGTTGTTCTTGCTATCCAATATGTGCACATATTTACACATCTGTATTTATGTTTCATCATGTTTGTTGCATATTTGTTGTTCTTGCTATCCAATATGTGCACATATTTACACATCTGTATTTATGTTTCACCATGTTTGTGCATCTTTGTTGTTCTTGCTATCCAATATGTGCACGTATTTACACATCTGTATTTATGTTTCACCGTGTTTGTTGCATCTTTGTTGTTCTTGCTATCCAATATGTGCAAGTTTTTACACCTTTGTGTTTATGTTTCACCATGTTTGTGCATCTTTGTTGTTCTTGCTATCCAATATGTGCAAGTATTTACACCTTTGTATTCATGTTTCACCATGTTTGTTGCATCTTTGTTGTTCTTGCTATCCAATATGTGCAAGTTTTTACACCTTTATATTTATGTTTCACCATGTTTGTTGCATCTTTGTTATTCTTGCTATCCAATATGTGCACGTATTTACACATCTGTATTTATGTTTCACCATGTTTGTGCATTTTTGTTGTTCTTGCTATCCAATATGTGCACGTTTTTACACATCTGTATTTATGTTTCATGTTTGTGCATCTTTGTTGTTCTTGCTATCCAATATGTGCAAGTTTTTACACCTTTGTATTCATGTTTCATCATGTTTGTTGCATCTTTGTTCTTGCTATCCAATACGTGCACGTTATTACACATCTGTATTTATGTTTCATCATGTTTGTTGCATATTTGTTGTTCTTGCTATCCAATATGTGCAGTTTTTACAGCTTTGTGTTTATGTTTCACCATGTTTGTGCATATTTGTTGTTCTTGCTATCCAATATGTGCACATATTTACACATCTGTATTTATGTTTCATCATGTTTGTTGCATATTTGTTGTTCTTGCTATCCAATATGTGCAGTTTTTACAGCTTTGTGTTTATGTTTCACCATGTTTGTGCATCTTTGTTGTTCTTGCTATCCAATATGTGCACATATTTACACATCTGTATTTATGTTTCATCATGTTTGTTGCATATTTGTTGTTCTTGCTATCCAATATGTGCACATATTTACACATCTGTATTTATGTTTCACCATGTTTGTGCATCTTTGTTGTTCTTGCTATCCAATATGTGCACGTATTTACACATCTGTATTTATGTTTCACCGTGTTTGTTGCATCTTTGTTGTTCTTGCTATCCAATATGTGCACGTTTTTACACATCTGTATTTATGTTTCACCATGTTTGTGCATCTTTGTTGTTCTTGCTATCCAATATGTGCACATATTTACACATCTGTATTTACGTTTCATCATGTTTGTTGCATATTTGTTGTTCTTGCTATCCAATATGTGCACGTTTTTACACATCTGTATTTATGTTTCACCATGTTTGTGCATCTTTGTTGTTCTTGCTATCCAATATGTGCACATATTTACACATCTGTATTTATGTTTCACCATGTTTGTGCATCTTTGTTGTTCTTGCTATCCAATATGTGCACGTATTTACACATCTGTATTTATGTTTCACCATGTTTGTGCATTTTTGTTGTTCTTGCTATCCAATATGTGCACGTTTTTACACATCTGTATTTATGTTTCATGTTTGTGCATCTTTGTTGTTCTTGCTATCCAATATATGCAAGTTTTTACACCTTTGTATTCATGTTTCATCATGTTTGTTGCATCTTTGTTCTTGCTATCCAATACGTGCACGTTATTACACATCTGTATTTATGTTTCATCATGTTTGTTGCATATTTGTTGTTCTTGCTATCCAATATGTGCAGTTTTTACAGCTTTGTGTTTATGTTTCACCATGTTTGTGCATATTTGTTGTTCTTGCTATCCAATATGTGCACATATTTACACATCTGTATTTATGTTTCATCATGTTTGTTGCATATTTGTTGTTCTTGCTATCCAATATGTGCAGTTTTTACAGCTTTGTGTTTATGTTTCACCATGTTTGTGCATCTTTGTTGTTCTTGCTATCCAATATGTGCACATATTTACACATCTGTATTTATGTTTCATCATGTTTGTTGCATATTTGTTGTTCTTGCTATCCAATATGTGCACGTTTTTACACATCTGTATTTATGTTTCACCATGTTTGTGCATCTTTGTTGTTCTTGCTATCCAATATGTGCACATATTTACACATCTGTATTTATGTTTCACCATGTTTGTGCATCTTTGTTGTTCTTGCTATCCAATATGTGCACGTATTTACACATCTGTATTTATGTTTCACCATGTTTGTTGCATCTTTGTTGTTCTTGCTATCCAATATGTGCACGTTTTTACACATCTGTATTTATGTTTCACCATGTTTGTGCATCTTTGTTGTTCTTGCTATCCAATATGTGCACGTATTTACACATCTGTATTTATGTTTCACCATGTTTGTTGCATCTTTGTTGTTCTTGCTATCCAATATGTGCACGTTTTTACACATCTGTATTTATGTTTCACCATGTTTGTGCATCTTTGTTGTTCTTGCTATCCAATATGTGCACATATTTACACATCTGTATTTACGTTTCATCATGTTTGTTGCATATTTGTTGTTCTTGCTATCCAATATGTGCACGTTTTTACACATCTGTATTTATGTTTCACCATGTTTGTGCATCTTTGTTGTTCTTGCTATCCAATATGTGCACATATTTACACATCTGTATTTATGTTTCACCATGTTTGTTGCATCTTTGTTCTTGCTATCCAATATGTGCACGTTTTTACACATCTGTATTTATGTTTCACCATGTTTGTGCATCTTTGTTGTTCTTGCTATCCAATATGTGCACGTATTTACACATCTGTATTTATGTTTCATCATGTTTGTTGCATATTTGTTGTTCTTGCTATCCAATATGTGCACGTTTTTACACATCTGTATTTATGTTTCACCATGTTTGTGCATCTTTGTTGTTCTTGCTATCCAATATGTGCACGTTTTTACACATCTGTATTTATGTTTCATCATGTTTGTTGCATCTTTGTTCTTGCTATCCAATACGTGCACGTTATTACACATCTGTATTTATGTTTCATCATGTTTGTTGCATATTTGTTGTTCTTGCTATCCAATATGTGCAGTTTTTACAGCTTTGTGTTTATGTTTCACCATGTTTGTGCATCTTTGTTGTTCTTGCTATCCAATATGTGCACATATTTACACATCTGTATTTACGTTTCATCATGTTTGTTGCATATTTGTTGTTCTTGCTATCCAATATGTGCACGTTTTTACACATCTGTATTTATGTTTCACCATGTTTGTGCATCTTTGTTCTTGCTATCCAATATGTGCACATATTTACACATCTGTATTTATGTTTCACCATGTTTGTGCATCTTTGTTCTTGCTATCCAATATGTGCACGTATTTACACATCTGTATTTATGTTTCACCATGTTTGTGCATCTTTGTTGTTCTTGCTATCCAATATGTGCACGTATTTACACATCTGTATTTATGTTTCATCATGTTTGTTGCATATTTGTTGTTCTTGCTATCCAATATGTGCACGTTTTTACACATCTGTATTTATGTTTCACCATGTTTGTGCATCTTTGTTGTTCTTGCTATCCAATATGTGCACGTTTTTACACATCTGTATTTATGTTTCATCATGTTTGTTGCATATTTGTTGTTCTTGCTATCCAAAATGTGCAAGTTTTTACACCTTTGTATTCATGTTTCATGTTTGTTGCATATTTGTTGTTCTTGCTATCCAATATGTGCATGTATTTACACATCTGTATTTATGTTTCACCATGTTTGTTGCATCTTTGTTGTTCTTGCTATCCAATATGTGCACGTTTTTACACCTTTGTATTTATGTTTCACCATGTTTGTGCATCATTGTTGTTCTTGCTATCCAATATGTGCACGTTTTTACACCTTTGTATTTATGTTTCATCATGTTTGTTGCATATTTGTTGTTCTTGCTATCCAATATGTGCAGTTTTTACAGCTTTGTGTTTATGTTTCACCATGTTTGTTGCATATTTGTAGTATAGTTAAATAAGTTGAACCAATGACTATTGACCGCATCTAAAGTAAACAAGCTACAACAACACTTAAGTTCGATCACATTATGAGAACAAATTGCCGAAAAGGTGAGGACTTAAATGGGTGCCTTGAGGAACGCCTCAGTTATGCAAGTGTTATGTTTGCTAGCAAGGTTAAAATGTCAATGCAAGGATCTGCTAATGTGTTTCCAGTGGTCCGAGTTCCTCTGGACAACAGGATTACTCTGGAACATGCTGTAGAAATGTTTGTCTACCAAGTTTTGAACTAAACCTGGGCTGGATTTGGGACTCGGGACACCAATACATTAAATACAAAATACATTAAAAAACAAAGTCCCTCAGAAATCCTGGAAAAATGCCATATTTGAAGATTTTCCAAATAACCCAACAAAGCTTTTCACACAGCATCCCACATTTAGATTATTTTACGAGTTGTTTCTTTGAACATAATAGTCTTGGGTACAGTATGTCCCGGCTTTCTGCTATTTTCCTTTCCAACAGGCCTCTGTACCTCTCTAACATCACCTGTGCTTTTCACACAGAACTCAGCAAGGCTGGAAAACTGCCTTAACTCTGTGCTTTCATCCAGCAACACTGATAAATGAGTTCTACTTGTATAGCGCTTTTCTACCTTCAAGGTACTCAAAGCGCTTTGACACTATTTCCACATTCACACATCAGGAGCAAGGGTGAAGTGTCTTGGTCAAGGACACAACGGACGTGACAAGGTTGGTAGGTGGGGATTGAACAAGGAACCCTCAGGTTGCTGGCACGGCCACTGCATCCAGGAATACGATCGTTAAATGCGTGATGACGACGACAAGCAGGTGCGTTTCGGGGTTGTTAAATTGTCACACCCCGCTACCAAAATACCCTTTCACACAGGTGCCTTCCCACCTCTGCTTCTCTAGCTTGTTTTTTTTTAAAGTTTCGGTACTATTTACATGACGGAACATTCCCTAAGGCAAAAAGCCGGGAAAGTGCCGGCTTTTTTCTGGTTTAAAGATGAGCAAAGACAATTATGATATTTGTGTCTGATAAAACAGGTGAAGACAACCTTTAGAACGGTAGAACCAGCAATTTTCCGGCTTCTGCGGTCTGTCTGTGTGGAATACCAGCGGCAAGATGTCCTTTCACACAAACTTTTTTCTCCTTGGGTTTTTAAGTAGGGGGTATGTGCGGTATAAATAATATAAATTTGTCTGACATTAAAGCTTTTAATACTATCAATATATCATGATAATGTATGTTGATGACACATTCTAGCTGTGTCCTACAAGTGTGACTATGACAAACGAGGGGACATGTCCTAAAAGCAAATGTAGCGCCCTCGCTGGCGACTAATGTCTCTCCACAAAGCAGCTTCTAAATCACCAATCCTCGCCTTCGTGGCAGCAAATGAACTGTTTCTCACTGGAGGACATTGGACAGGAGATATCTAAACATGCGACACTGCACACCAAAGGAGGATACAAAAATCCAAAGCTAAGAGTTATTGAACGTAAACAGGAATGGACGGGTCGAAACAAATAGGGAGCAAGACACTTCACCCTTGCTCCTGATGGGTGCTGGGTAGCGCCTTGCATGGCAACTCCCTCCATCAGTGTGTGAATGTGTGTGTGAATGTGGAAGTAGTGTCAAAGCGCTGTGAGCAGAGGTGGGTAGTAACGCGCTACATTTACTCCGTTACATCTACTTGAGTAACTTTTGGGATAAATTGTACTTCTACGAGTAGTTTTTATGCAACATACTTTTACTTGAGTATATTTATAGAGAAGGAACGCTACTTTTACTCCGCTCCATTTATCTACATTCAGCTCGCTACTCGCTACTTTTTTTTTTATTGATCTATTAATGTTTGTTTTGGTTTTTCAACATAAGATCTACGCATGCCTGCGTTTCACCAATCACATGGACCAATCAAACACAGCCAGGCGGTCACGTGACCGTCACACGTAAAACCCGACTTAAGCAAGTTGGAAAACTACTTGGGGTGTTACCATTTAGTGGTCAATTGTACGGAATATGTACTGTATTGTGCTATCTACTAATAAAAGTTTCAATCAATCAATCAAAAGTGCAAATGAAAAAAGACACTTTTTATTTCAACCGTACTTCCCGTCAAAAGCCTAAAGACTGATCGCCCAGTTCCTGTCTTCACAATAAAAGTGCCGCTCCATCACGCCTGCGCTAACAAAATAAGAGTCTCCGAAAGCCAGCGCAAATAAGCTAGCAAGCTACGGAGTTTGCCGCCAATGTATTTCTTGTAAAGTGTATAAAAACGAATATGGAAGCTGGACAAATAAGATGCCAAAAACCAACGAGTTTCATGTGGTATTAGACAGAAAGGAGGATCTTTTTTTTCTCCTCCATTTGAAAACATGGACGTCATCAAAACTACAATGCAAGTCATCAGAATCAGGTAATACACCAACTTCTATTCTTGTCTTCCTGAAAGATAGGAATCTATATGTTAAACATGCATGTATATTCATTAAAACACCTTTAACATGTCAACAAAAACGGCAAAATAAATAAATATAAATGATATACTGTATATATAAATTTATGTATATATATATGATATGTGTGTATGTATATATGAGGTAGATAACCTCGACTTGGTCATTTATTAAGTAATTGATAAACGTTGAAAAACTTATTGGGGTGTTACCATTTAGTGGTCAATTGTAGTGAATATGTACTGTACTGTGCAATCTACTAATACAAGTTTCAATCAATCAATCAATCATTGAAGGCCTACTGAGCCTATTAAGTTATTGTGGCTCAATGTGCCTTAATATTTTTTATTTTAATGTACTATTATTTAATATATATTATTGTTTTAGTTGCTTAAGAGATATTCCTGGCTCTGAATTTGCCCGTTGCTTTTTTTATGTTTTTGTGCATTATTTGTTGCCGTAATCATTAAACAAACAGGTTACTCATCAGTTACTCAGTACTTGAGTAGTTTTTTCACAACATACTTTTTACTTTTACTCAAGTAAATATTTGGGTGACTACTCCTTACTTTTACTTGAGTAATAAATCTTACTTGAGTACAATTTCTGGCTACTCTACCCACCTCTGGCTGTGAGTACCTTGAAGGTAGAAAAGTGCTATACAAGTGCAACCCAAGTACAAGTAGAACCTAAAATATTGACAAAAACGATACAAAATGCTATATCAGTATATGGCCAATATTACAGTGATTAAATTGCTGTTTTTTTCCTTCCCAAAACTGTCATCTTTTTTTTTTTTTATTGTTTACAAACTTAAAAAATACAAGTCAATGGCAGTTTTCGCTTTTGTTTATAGATATTTTGCATTATTTGTTAAACGTTTTGGTATGTAATGAAACGGAATAAGGAAATAATTAGAGATGTCCAATAACATCGGACTGCCGATATTATCGGCCGATAAATGCTTTAAAATGTAATATCTGAAATTATCGGTATCGGTTTCAAAAAGTAAAATGTATGACTTTTTAAAACGCCGCTGTACTGAGTAGTACACGGATGTAGGGAGAAGTATAGAGCAGTTGCATCACCCAGTCAGCAGCCCCTCCCCTCTCCCACACACAACATAGGAGTTGCAGCACGACTACAGCATGAGAGGTTTACTGGCGACGCTTGATGACCTCATCACACCGCCGCAAGCGGAGCATAACAACAAGAGTGTGTTGTTGCCGGTGCTGTAGCCTGGCTTACAAGCGAGCTTGCTGGGTGACCGACCAACGACAAGTTCTATTTTGGTTTCATTTGACCACATGACATTCTCCCAATCCTCTGCTGTATCATCCGTGTATCCTTTTTGGTATAAACTCAACTCGTCGTGTTTGGTTTGGAGGAAGAAGAATACTGAGTTGCGTCCCAAGAACACCTTACCTACTGTTAAGCATGGGGGTGGAAACATCATGCTTTGGGGCTGTTTTTCTGCTAAGGGGACAGGACGATTGATCCGTGTTAAGGAAAGAATGAATGGGGCCATGTATCGTGAGATTTTGAGCCAAAACCTCCTTCCATCAGTGAGAGCTTTGAATGGTTGACCAAATACTTATTTTCCACCATAATTTTACAAATAAATTCTTTAAAATTCCTACAATATGAATTTCTGGATTTTTTTTCACATTCTGTCTCTCACAGTTGAAGTGTACCTATGATGAAAATTACAGACCTCTGTCATCATTTTAAGTGGGAGAACTTGCACAATCTGTGGCTGACTAAATACTTTTTTGCCCCACTATATACACACATACATATATACACATACACATATATATATAAGACAAACATATAGATATACACATATATATATATATATATACATATATACACATACATGTATATACATATATACACACACACATATATATACATATATACACACATACATACATATATACACACACACACACACACAGACATATACATATATCCATCCATCCATTTTCTACCGCTTATTCCCTTTCAGGGTCGCAGGGGACGCTGGAGCCTATCTCAGCTACAATCGGGCGGAAGGCGGGGTACACCCTGGACAAGTCGCCACCTCATCGCAGGGCCAACACAGATAGACAGACAACATTCACACACTTGGGCCAATTTAGTGTTGCCAATATATATATATATATATATATATATATATATATATATATATATATATATATATATATATATATATATATATATATATATATATATATACATATATACATGTATATATATATATATATAGATATATATATACATATACACATATATATATATATAGATATATATATACATATACACACACATATACACATATATATACATATACACACACATATACACATATACATATATATATATATATATATATATATATATATATATATATATATATATATATATACATATATATATACACACACACACAGTATATACACATTTATATACACACACAAATCCTCGCCAAATGCAGCCCCTGGATCCAAAAAGTTTGGGGACCCCTGAACAAGAATATAAAACATATTTTCAGTTATTTCATGTGTTCATTCATAGTTTTGATGCCTTCAGTGACAATCTACAATGTAAATAGTCATGAAAATAAAGAAAACACATTAAACGAGGAGAAGGTGTGTCCAAACTTTGGGCTTGTACTCTCTGTCACGGTACAGACTTAAGGCCGTATCGCACTTCCCTATTTGAATGCAATTGTTGCTGTCCGACAATTATTTTTTGTGAAGCATCTAATTACTTAGTTGTGCTGTGTAAAAGCGCAACCGGTCTCATTTTGCTGAACTCTGTATAAACAGCACCAATTAACGTTGGACCTTGAGGGGAAAAAAAAAAAAAAGAAGACACAATGTAACATCTGATTGTGTGAGAATACAGCCCTCAAATGCAATCTAGGATGAACGAGGTTGTTTCCCTCTAATGAAAAACCAACTAATTTTTCTCACAGGGACATAATGTTCAGTGTAGCCTGCACACTACATCGACCACAACAAGATTTATTGTATTTCCACTCCCCTTGTGTGTTGTTTACATTGGTAAATCTATTGCAGCTTTTTACCGCTGTGTGATAATGGTGCGGCTAATCATAAAACAGCTCCTTTTTTTAGAAGGACACACACGCGTGGCTGCGGGAGATGTAGATCGAATCAGCGGTTTCTCAAGAACTACCCAAGAACCGCCCCCAGATAAAGAGCAGCAATGAATGCATGTTTAGTAGACTTTGGCATGTCTCATTAAAAACAGTTCTTTCCTACTGTCCTCATTTGTACCCGCCCTGCCGTTACGACTTTTGTGGTGCATCTCTCCCCCCCCAAAAAAAGTAATCATAAAAAAAGCACATATGCTGAATTTATCAGCTTCCCTCTAAGGCAGGGGTGCCCATTACGTCGATCGCGAGCTACCAGTCGACCGCGGGGGGTGTGTCAGTCGATCTCCAGCCAGGCTTTTAAAAAAAATAGACCTAAAAATTAGTGATCATCAATCTTCACCAAGACGTCACTTAAATGACATTCACGGTACCGGAGGGTCTTGTGAGATGACGCTGGCTGCTGCAAGATCATTATTATGAAAATATGACCGAGAGGAAGGCGAGAAACACTTTTTATTTCAACAGACTCTCGCGCCGTACCTTCCGTCAAAACTCTAAAGGCCGACTGCACATTTCCTATCTTCACAATAAAAGCCCTGCTTCATGCTGCCTGCGCCAACTAAATACAGAGTCTCGGAAAACTGGCGTGCACAAGCGATCCCTCAGAAAGCTGGCGTGCACATCACTTGTGCACGCCAGCTTTCCGAGACTCTTATTTTGTTAGCGCAGGCAGCATGAAGCAGGGCTTTTATTGTGAAGACAGGAAATGTGCGGTCGGCCTTTAGAGTTTTGACGGAAGGGACGGCGCGAAAGTCTGTTGAAATAAAAAGTGTTTCTCGCCTTCCTCTCTGTGATTTTTTCATAATAATGAACTGGCAGCAGCCAGCGTCATCTCACAAGACCCTCGGGTGCCGTGAATGTCAATCAAGCAAGCTACGGAATTTGCCGCCAATGTTTTTCTTGTAAAGTGTATGGAAGCTGGATGAATTAGATGCCAAAAACCGGCGTTATCATCATTACTGTCTGATTCCATCCATCCATCCATCTTCTTCCGCTTATCCGAGGTCGGGTCGCGGGGGCAGCAGCCTAAGCAGGGAAGCCCAGACTTCCCTCTCCCCAGCCACTTCGCCTAGCTCTTCCCGGGGGATCCAGAGGCGTTCCCAGGCCAGCCGGGAGACATAGTCTTCCCAACGTGTCCTGGGTCTTCCCCGTGGCCTCCTACCGGTTGGACGTGTCCTAAACACCTCCCTAGGGAGGCGTTTGGGTGGCATCCTGACCAGATGCCCGAACCACCTCATCTGGCTCCTCTCGATGTGGAGGAGCAGCGGATTTACTTTGAGTTCCTCCCGGATGGCAGAGCTTCTCACCCTATCTCTAAGGGAGAGACCCGCCACACGGCGTAGGAAACTCATTTCGGCCGCTTGTACCCGTGATCTTATCCTTTCGGTCATGACCCAAAGCTCATGACCATAGGTGAGGATGGGAACGTAGATCGAACGGTAAATTGAAAGCTTTGCCTTCCGGCTCAGCTCCTTCTTCACCTCAACGGATCGGTACAACGTCCGCATTACTGAAGACGCCGCACCGATCCGCCTGTCGATCTCACGATCCACTCTTCCCCCACTCTTGAACAAGACTCCTAGGTACTTGAACTCCTCCACTTGGGACAGGGTCTCCTCCCCAACCCGGAGATGGCACTCCACCCTTTTCCGGGAGAGAACCATGGACTCGGACTTGGAGGTGCTGATTCTCATTCTGGCCGCTTCACACTCGGCTGCGAACCGATCCAGTGAGAGCTGAAGATCCCGGTCAGATGAAGCCAACAGGACCACATCGTCTGCAAAAAGCAGAGACCTAATCCTGCGGTCACCAAACCGGAACCCCTCAATGCCTTGACTGCGCCTAGAAATTCTGTCCATGAAAGTTATGAACAGAATCGGTGACAAAGGGCAACCTTGGCGGAGTCCAACCCTCACTGGAAACGTGTCCGACTTACTGCCAGCAATGCGGACCAAGCTCTGACACTGATCGTACAGGGAGCGGACTGCCATAATAAGACAGTCCGATACCCCATACTCTCTGAGCACTCCCCACAGGACTTCCTGAGGGACACGGTCCAATGCCTTCTCCAAGTCCACTTGTCTGATTCCAATCAATGCAAGTCATCAGAATCAGGTAATACACCAACTTATATTCTTGTCTTTGTGAAAGAAAGACATCTATATGTGTTACACATGCTTGTATTATCATTAAACACATTTAACTTGTTTACAAAAATGTATCTTTCATAAATAAATAAATATAAATGATATATATAAATAAGGTAGATCCCCTCGAGTTGGTCAATTGAAAAGTAGCTCGCCTGCAGAAAAAGTGTGGACACCCCTGCTCTAAGGGATTTAATGGTATGATTGCTATTTTGGCTTATGTTATCTCAGGAGAAACACTTCTCATCAACAGGGACTCCTGGAAGGAAAACATCCGGAAGGCATTGGAGACGACGCAGGCGTGAACATAAAGCAGCTGCCGTATTTAAACTACATCAGAGTTTCAACAGAGGCAGGCCGCGAAATCCACACTTTAAGAGTTTCATGAAAAATTTCAATACTCGACAATAAAGGAGCAAAATGACCTTTCTAGCCAAATAGTGAGCCCACATTGAGTTATTAGCGTTTTCTTGTTACTAATGAAGGCGTTGATGTCCATTATGAACCCAGAGTGTTCTATTTGGAATAGATTGGCTATTAAAGCTGCAGTAGGTCACGGTTATCTTGATGCCTTGGCGTTCAATCTTTGTGACCGAACCTCTGCAAAGTTCAACCCCTTAGGATACACACATGAGCCGGCGGTGTTCTTTGTCCTTTGGTTTGAAAAATGTAACAGAGCAAGTTCCGCCCGCCTTCCGCCCAAGTGCAGCTGGGATAGGATCCTGAGACCCCGAGAGGGACAAGAGGTAGAGAATGGATGGATGGAAGTTGCAGATAGCAATCAAAAACAAAAGTCCTTCTGAACACAAAACTAATGAATCTGTTTTTACCATTTGTACATGGATTGAAACCGGGGTGCCCAAACCATTTCTACAAAGAGTTGCATACTGAAAAATACAAAAATGGGGGAAGGGGGCAATTTGATACTTTTTTTTTTACATTAAAGAGACTAATAAGTCAATAACCGTCATTGTACATACATATGTATACATATACGTAAATGTATATTTATACATATGTGTGTATAATAATGGATTAGATTTGTATAGCCCCTTTCTATTAGATTCTAATTGTGCTCACTAAGAAGAGGGAACCCATCATTCATTCACTCCACATTCACACAGGCTGGTGTAAGCTACATTTGTAGCCACAGACGCCCTGGAGTAGACTGACGTGACTGCGCCTACATCCCCTCCGACCACCACAAATCATTCATTCACCAGTGTGAGCGGCACTGAGGGCTGGAGTGAAGTGTCCTGCCCAAGGACACAACGGCAGTGATTTGATTGGCAAAACCGGGGAGCGAACCTGGAACCCTAACATATATACATACGTATAAATACATATTAATGTAAACATATATACTCTACAAACAGTATATATGTAAACATAAATACCTACGTATACTATAAACATATACACAAACAAAATATAGGTGACATTTGTACATATTCATTGTGGATAAAAAACACAATTTATAGCGGTAT
>NC_084621.1:10777785-10790285 GCF_033978795.1 Nerophis ophidion
AAAAAGTGTTTCTCGCCTTCCTCTGGGTCATATTTTCATAATAATGATCTTGCAGCAGCCAGCGTCATCTAACAAGACCCTCCGGTACCGTGAATGTCATTTAAGTGACGTCTTGGTGAAGATTGATGATCACTAATTTTTAGGTCTATTTTTTTTAAAGCCTGGCTGGAGATCGACTGACACACCCCCCGCGGTCGACTGGTAGCTCGCGATCGACGTAATGGGCACCCCTGGGTTAACAGGTTCATATACCATGATGTTGAGGTTAACATGTCAGTGTTCACCAAAAATATAAATTGTTATATTTAGCTAACATTCTAAGATTAGCATCAATACGAATGGCCCATCAAATCCTAAATAACACTGGACCAGCGCCACACTTAAACACTTTGTCCAGTTTACATCTGCTGTGACAACTACAAACACACGAGCCTCCACCAGGGGGAAGTGTCGCGTACCCAGATGTAAAACATATTTTGCAAAATCAGCCTTTTTATATAAAGCCATAAAGGAATGGAACGACCTCACAAGAAACTTGTAAAGTCTAACAGATTACTCTTCATTCACAATTGAAGTTTAAAAAGTGGCTTTGGAGAGATCAAAGCTGCTCACACGGTCACTAAGGTGGACACTATGTTTGACACATCAACTTAATGTGCATTATATTTATTCATGAGAGCATTTTTGTTGCAAATCATGGTTGTTTTTACAAATGACATATGTGAACAAGAGCATGTGATGATGTATTTTAAATATGTGTCCATGAAAGGGCGTTTTATGACTTTTCTTCATTTGATTACATGCTATGGTATGATTTTATCGTCTAATTTTATTGCATGATTTTTGTATCCCTTCAATTTAGGTAGCCAGGGACTGCAGATGGAAATGAGCTATTTGGCTATAATCTGGTACAGAACATATATTTATTTGAGCTTAATGTTTCTGTGCATTGTCCCTTCAAATAAAGACTAAACAAAAAAAAAGTGTGATGTTAGTGCTTTAGCTAACATTGCTATGCTAACATTTATGTTTCCCTGTCCCACTCCTTAATGTTGTCCATGAATAAGTACACAAAGTGCATGATAGCAACATCATTAAACTGCATATGTAATTTATCAGAGAAGTTCTCAGACTCGTCACAAAAGATATAGGGTTGTTCGACTAAAGTGTGTGTGTGTGTGTGTGTGTGTTGGGGTGACTTCTTCCATCAATATTAATCTTATTTTGATCATTCCGGAAAACCATCATCCTACACAGTAAGCCTTTGATTTTGGTCTATTTGTTTTGTCAGTTACAAGACCGCTCTACTGTTTTTAAGGACATTCTGCAAAAACGCAAGTTAAAGATCATTTCTATGACAACACCTTAGTGTTTGTAAGAATCTGCTGGAAAAATGTGAGTCTTTCACAATTTTTTTTTTAACTGAACTCGCAGGGCACCAACTGAAAAGCCCAATAGATGAAAAAGAGAGGACACAAAACGAAGCATTGATAAACACCACGAGTGTAACTAAAGAAGTTGAACTAATGACTAACGCCTGTAGGTGAAGTCAACAAACTACAGCAACACATTAGTTACATAACTTACATTATGGAAAAAAAAATCTGCTAAAAGAGAGGACTTAAAGCAGGGGTGTCAAACTCAATTTCATTGAGGGCCACATCGAAGTTATGGTTGCCCTCTGGAGGTCGCTTTTAACAATTAGTAATATATGAATATACATGTATTTACATGTATAATACATTAAAAATTGGCAACACTAAATTGGCCCTAGTGTGTGAATGTGAGTTTGAATGTTGTCTGTCTATCTGTTTTGGCCCTGTGATGAGTTGGTGACTTGTCCAGGGTGTAGGCCGTCTTCCGCCCGAATACAGCAGAGATAGGCTCCAGCACCCCCCGCGACCCCAGAAGGGACAGACGGTAAAAAATGGATGGATGGACAATAGCAATATATTTTTTTTACATAAGCTGCAAAAAATAAAAACTTTAAAAACTGTCACCAGAATTGTACAATAAAAGCAGTGGGTATTTTACAGCATATATATATATATATATATATATATATATATATATATATATATATATATATATATATATATATATATATATATATATATATATATATATATATATATCTGCGACCTCCTTCAGTCTTACTGCCCCACCCGATCCCTAAAATCAGCTGCTACTGACAGTTCCTGACAATACGCTGAAGCCTAGAGGTCACAGAGCTTTTGCCGTTGCTGCTCACAAATTCTGGAACAACCTAGCCCTGAGTGTTAGACAAGCCTCCTCTCTTCCGGTTTTTAAATCTCTCTTAAAAACATACTTTTATTCTTTGGCTTTTAACACTGAGTGATATCCATCCTGCAATGGCGCCCCATTATACACCTGCTGTGAACCTGTTTTTAAGTGTTATTTATTTATTTTTTTATCATGTTCTGTTTGTGCTGTGTTGTTTGCTCGGTTCTCGTATTATTTTTTAACCTGCCCATTCATTATACAGCACTTTGGCTACCCCTGTGGTAAATTATAAATGTGCTTTATAAATAAAGTTGATTTGATTTAATTTGATTATAAAAAAATTAATAAATGGACTGGAAAAACAATACCATTGTTTTTAGCAGTAAAATTCAAGCAACAGTTTTGTTCTACCGTAAAATCTTGTTTTAAAGTTTTTTTTATTGTTTTACTTTCTTACTGTATATGGAAAAGAACAGTACCAAAGTTGATTTTACGGTAAAAAAAAAAACCCTCATTCTTTAACCGTTAAATCTATTGTCAATTTTAAGTCTATAATTTGATTGATAATTTGTTTTTAATTAATAAGTTAAGCAGATATTTAAGTATTTTATTTTATTTGAACAAAAAATATTTTTGGAACACAATATTTTGATTTTAATATTGCATTTTAAAATATGCAACTGCATGCAGTACATGGTGTTTAATGTCAAAAGAGAAATACATATATTTAGTAAGAAAAAATTAAGCATTTTATTAACGCATATTATTTCCAAGCTTTCGCGGGCCACGTAAAATAATGTAGCGGGCCAGATTTGGCACCTGTGACTTTAAGGGCCTCAGTTCGTTTCGACCCCAGTGTTCCATTTGCTAGCAATGTTAAAATGTCAATGCAAGGATCTGCCAATGTGTATACAGTAGTCCGAGTTTCTCAAATCCTTTCTACAAGTTATCTGCTTCAAAGAAATCCCCCTGGAGTCAAACACCCTTTCCCTACCTCCTCTGCCACACTTTCATGCACTCCTGGAAAAAAATTTCCGGGTTCCTCCGCATCTTCTTGGTCACGACCATCCCGATGTCGTCAACCTTTTTTTTTTTCAAACGAGTCCCTTTGATGATCACCCTAAGCTTGGGAAAGAGAAGAAAGTGAGTATAGTGATTGCTCCAGCATTGAGATATTCTTCTTGGCCTGGAACTGTTGTGACATTTCAGGCATTGTGAGCAGACGCGTTGTCCTGTCAAAACTCTCACCTCTTCTTGTGCACTGAATGAAGCAAAGCCGCAGGATCCCTTTGTAGGTTTGCTTGTGAACTTGCAGTGGACGACGCCGCTCACTTTAAAAGGATCCTGGAACTTTTCTGACACTATGAATCTCATCATATTGTTACCCAATTCATTGACAACTTATTTCAAAACAGGGAAAAATACAATGTTTGTCAGAAAAGCATCTGTTTTTGCAAAGAAAGATGAATAAGAGCCTGCTTGCAGAGCTTGCATCTCATCATTTATACATTTCCTTACACAACTGTGATAAATACACACTTTGACATTTTAATAAAGAAGTTTCATATCTGCTACTTCCTCACCAACGTGTGGTTTACTTACAGATATTCATTTCCTCATTGTGCATATTACTGCTGGGGAGTAGGCGGGAATTGTTTACTCCTAGCTATTACACTCTCCATCCAGTTTTACAGGTGGAGGAGTGTTTTCTTTATTGGGTGACAAACTACCATATTTGGCACCCGACAACAAACACAATAGTGCAAATAAAACCCATCAGATGTTATTGACTGTGAGGGCCGCAGCGTCATTTAAAGGTACATTAAACACAGCATGACAAGAAGTTTATTATCATTTTTTTCTCTTTGTTGGCTTTTGTTAAGTTTTTTTTTCTTTTTCCATGACAAACCTCCCTCTATTAGAATAGTGGGTCTCAAGACACACTGGGATATATTAACTTTCTGTCGAGTTGCATGTTGCTTGTCACACAAGAAGAGAATAAAGTGCAGATAAATTGCTGCCATATGATTCCTTTTGCCCCTCAGGAGGCCGATATGTACATATGTTGCTGACATTTCCCCCATTTCACTTCCCCACACTATCATCAGCACCCGTGACATGCAAACAAAACATGACAGAGTGAGCCTGTTGGTTGCTGGCGTGTGCCTGTGTCTGTGCACCAATCACTGGGTGGGAGACAGCCATAAAGCCTTAGCTTGGGAATCCCGTAATGGGCCACCGCAGCAGGGGCAATACTTGTATTATGGCGCTTGCCATTGGGGCGCAAATAGGATCATTATTTTTGATTTGGAACAGTGGCAAGTGCTGGATAATTCCATCAAACTCGATGCAACTGCGTTATGTCGCACAAATCCTCAAGTGTTGCGTGCATGGTTTTATAATAATAGAATTTATTTAATTACAGGACAAAAACAATCAATTACAATGTCCGTCAAATGACCGTGGTCTATGCGGCACACACTACTTGACACACTGCTCGGTTAGCTCGTGACAGTAAAGGGGATGATGAAGCGTGCTGTCGGACTTGTGCTGCCGCTGAGCTGGCTGCTATTTCTCTCCACAGTGGTTAGCCAGAAGAGACAGCGACAGCAGGAAAGGCTTCTCCGGAGGATGAGCGGCTTTAAGAGATTCTGCTGAGGGATTTCATTGGAAGGAAAACAGGGGGTCTTCCCCCGTGAAAGCACGACTGCAAAATTAGATTCTGATGTCATCTAAAGACATTTGAGTTTTTAAATACAAAGGTTCATATGGTCTCTTCAACGATAAACTCAATGGAGTGCTGCGGGGACTGCGTTGTCTCCACCATGGTGATCTCGCCACCGTCCATGGTGATGGTGGGCAGGTTGAGGCCATGCGCCCCCAGCATTGACGGGGGCAAGATGACCATCTGTGACCCTCCCTCAATGTTGCGGAGTTCCTCGGCCGGAATCATGATGGTCTCGCCACTCACCTCGCTAGCCTGCAGTACGTAAATGGTCTGCACGCCACCGCTGTCCACCTCCACCTCGGTGGAGGCGATGGAGGACAGCACTTTGGCGCCTTCCAAAACCTTCTGAACCTGCGCCTGCTCAGCGGCGTTAGCCTGCTGATCGGCGGCCTCCGCCGGGATGTCGCCGTGTTGGCGGATGTGCTTGTCCAGGTTGGAGCGGGAGCGGAAGGCGGCGGGGCAATGTGGGCAAGCGTAAGGCTTCTCGCCGCTGTGGGTGCGGGCGTGTTCGGTGAGGCGGGCCGCCACGCTGAAGCTCTTGCCGCAGATCCAGCAGCAGAAAGGCCGCACGCCGCTGTGGATGCGCTCGTGGTCCTGCAGGTGAGGCAGCTGGCGGAAGCTTTTGCCACAGGTGGCGCACTGGTGGGGAAACAAAAAAACAGGCGCTAAGAGGAGGTACAGCAACCGTCGCGTTATACCAGAGGCACTGAGTTGCAACTAGGGATGGGCGATATGGCCTAAAATCTACATTGGCATATATATTGCAGCCTCCTGCGATAACGACACATATAACAATATCCAGATAGATAGATAGATAGATAGATAGATAGATAGATAGATAGATAGATAGATAGATGGATAGATGGATAGATAGTACTTTATTGATTCCTTCAGGAAAATTAAAATTCCAGCAGCCATGTACAGAGTTGAGATCAATTTAAAAAAAAGTAAAAAGTAAAAATTGGGGGTTTAAATGGAAACAAAATAGAGAAATATTACAATTAGAATAAAAAATAAAAAGCAACAATGGGAATAAAATTATGACAGTAAAATAAGAATATAACAAGACAAAGTAGGCAGTAGTGACCATGTTATGAAAACGTATTGCACTGTTATTGTTTTGCATCCCCTGTAATCCTAGTACCCCCCGTCCCCCGCCCCAGAGAGGAGTTGTACAGTCTAATGGCGTGTGGGACAAAGGAGTTTTTGAGTCTATTAGTCCTGCACTTGGGATGAAGCAGTCTAGAACTGAACAGGCTCCTCTGGCTACTGATAACACTATGCAGAGGGTGACTGGCATCATCCAGGATGCTCACTAGTTTGTCAACAGTCCTCTTCTCTGCCACCCTCACCAGTGAGTCCAGTTTCATTCCCATTGTAGAACCGGCCCGCCTGATCAGTTTCTCAAGTCTGGAGCTGTCCTTCTTAGATATAGATATATATCTATATATATAGATATATATAGCTATATATATATATATATATATATATATATATATATATATATATATATATATATTATATTATATTATATATATATATAGCCTTCCCGGTAAGGTTTATTCAGGTGTACTGGAGAGGAGGCTACGCCGGATAGTCGAACCTCGGATTCAGGAGGAACAGTGTGGTTTTCCTCCTGGTCGTGGAACTGTGGACCAGCTCTATACTCTCGGCAGGGTTCTTGAGGGTACATGGGACTTTGCCCAACCAGTCTACATGTGCTTTGTGGACTTGGAGAAGGCATTCGACCGTGTCCCTCGGGAAGTCCTGTGGGAAGTGCTCAGAGAGTATGGGGTATCGGACTGTCTTATTGTGGCGGTCCGCTCCCTGTATGATCAGTGTCAGAGCTTGGTCCGCATTGCCGGCAGTAAGTCGGACACATTTCCAGTGAGGGTTGGACTCCGCCAAGGCTGTCCTTTGTCACCGATTCTGTTCATAACTTTTATGGACAGAATTTCTAGGCACAGTCAAGGCGTTCCGGTTTGGTGACCGCAGGATTAGGTCTCTGCTTTTTGCAGATGATGTGGTCCTGATGGCTTCATCTGACCGGGATCTTCAGCTCTCACTGGATCGGTTCGCAGCAGAGTGTGAAGAGACCGGGATGAGATTCAGCCCCTCCAAGTCCGAGTCCATGGTTCTCGCCCGGCAAAGCGTGGAATGCCATCTCCGGGTTGGGGAGGAGACCCTGCCCCAAGTGGAGGAGTTCAAGTACCTAGGAGTCTTGTTCACGAGTGAGGGAAGAGTGGATCGTGAGATCGACAGGCGGATCGGTGCGGCGTCTTCATTAATGCGGACGTTGTACCGATCCGTTGTGGTGAAGAAGGAGCTGAGCCGGAAGACAAAGCTCTCAATTTACCGGTCGATCTACGTTCCCATCCTCACCTATAGTCATGAGCTTTGGGTCATGACCGAAAGGATAAGATCACGGGTACAAGCGGCCGAAATGAGTTTCCTCCGCCGTGTGGCGGGTCTCTCCCTTAGAGATAGGGTGAGAAGCTCTGTCATCCGGGAGGAACTCAAAGTAAAGTCGCTGCTCCTTCACATCGAGAGGAGCCAGATGAGGTGGTTCGGGCATCTGGTCAGGATGACACCCGAAGGCCTCCCTAGGGAGGTGTTTAGGGCAAGTCCAACCGGTAGGAGGCCACGGGGAAGACCCAGGACACGTTGGGAGGACTATGCCTGCCGGCTGGCCTGGGAACACCTTGGGATCCCCCAGGAAGAGCTAGACAAAGTGGTTGGGGAGAGGGAAGTCTGGGTTTCCCTGCTTAGGCTGTTGCCCCCGCAACCCGACCTCGGATAAGCGGAAGAAGATGGATGGATGGATATACATACATACATACATGTATATACCGGTACATATGTACATTTATTTATACACACACACATATACATATATATATATATATATATATACACACACACACACACACACACACACACACACACACACACACATCCATATATATACATAAATACATACACATTTACATATACATACATACACATTTATATATACACATTCACATAAATTACATATACACATTTACATACATTACATATGTGTATACATATACATACACACATATACACATACATATATATGTGCACACTAACATCCAAAAATTGGAAATGACGCATTACCACATACATCAGTAGCAAAACGAGGAGCCTTGTAGACATATTAATAAATACAGTTACTATATACATGATGACAAACAACATATTAACAATATAAAATATAATAATTATAGATGTATAACTAATCGATTTAAAATCAAATCATAGCCCCTGTAATCCTAATCGTATCGTGAGGTGCCCAAAGATTCTCATCTCTCGAGGCAAGTACACAAGATATAAGACAGTGTATTTGATTTATTATTTATCTAAACATAGTGCATCATTTTGTGGACTATATGTATTATTCATTACTAATTTATTGTTTTTTTATTACATTTCACTTTTGTTACTGTATGTAAAAATCCGCACTGCAACTTGGGCTGGGCATTAAAACAATAACAATATATATTGCGATAGACATGTGATCAATATCAAGAGAAAATGGGGCCGATAGAACGTTCGATAATTTCACTGAGTTCTGTTAGAAAAAAATAGGAAGAAAGGCCGATGCGGAACCGCACGGCATTCTGGGGGGTGTAGGCAGAGGAAGGGTTTTGACCTCTCGACCTATCACGGCCGAGCCTGAAACCGCAAGCCAATCTGGGAAATGCTAACAGGAAAAAAAAAAAAAGCAACATCGGCTCGCTGATGACGAGGAGTGATACGAAACGGGAATATGAATGCGGCAGCACGAGAGGAAATTGTAAATAAAAAAGGAAACGTCACGTCACCAGTTTGGCAGTATTTTGTCACAGATGTTCGGACGCAAGTTTATTGTTACCAATATGGCTTTAAAGCCTGAGTTGTACACTACTAATTTCTTAATTACAATATTTTGCACATTTTGTTGGATTAAGCATTTATTTAATGTCATTATTTGCACATCGACCAGTATTTCATTTATTTGACTGTTTTTCATAATGCTGACCTCGTTCTAAAGGTTAAAAGTTATATTTAAAATAAAAGTATTTAAATTCAGCCTTTGTCTCCTGGTCTTTATTTAGAATAGTTGTTTTTTTTTTTATCAATAATTACCGATATCGACTGATATGAAACACTTATATCGTGATACATTTTTTTGTCATATCGCCCAGCCTTAACGGCCACTACATAATTTCCCCATTGTGAGACAAATAAGGTATATTCTTTCATATCCTAACAGTAACATAAGGTGCTGCCGATTCCCTTTTGGTGATTCTTCATACATTTATGACTCAATGATACATAACCCAGTCTCGGTTCTAGGGTTTCAGTATTTCTTAGGCTAAAACTCCGTGCTTCTGTTGAGTGTGCACCTTAAATATATTTGACATAAACTAATACCCAGCACTGTGTTGGCCTGTTATGTGTTGGAGGCCCAGTCAAACGTGACATCCATCATTTTCTAGATATATACTACGACGACACCAACATTATATCAAACTCCACAGCGGCCCGGTGCAATGGGGCAGGGTGGGTGGACACAGTGGATGTCACCAGCACGGCAAAGATGGAGGGTCGTTGGTGGGTGGTGTGGGGTGGGGTGGGGTGGGATTCCCAGAATAGTAACAGGAGCTGACAGGCCCTAATTCAGCCCTGCCATTAATCACCAGTACAGCAAGGGAGGAAACACCCGCAGGACACACACGGCACAAATGGCCGCGGTCCAGAAGTGGCAAGATGGACGCAGCGGGGGCGGGGGAGATAGTGAGACCGTGGCGGGTGAGCCAGTGCTGAATTTGAAATGCAGGTAATAAAAAAGGCTTCTGTGCCTTACATGGAAATAAGAGGAATTATGACAGGATAATGACTCTGATAGCCAAGAACAAGGATGCACGCAGGCATGCAAACACCCCCCCGCACACTTACCTCGAAGGGCCTCTCGTTGGTGTGGGTTCTCATGTGAACTTGGAAGGTGGAGTTGTAGGCGAACCCCTTGTGGCAAATCTGACACTCAAAGCGGACCTGGTTTTTGGACTTCCCCAGCTTGCCTTGGAAGTGGGCCACCACGTGCTCCTCCAGAGCCTTGTTGGAGATGAAGCGGCGGCGGCAAGGCCTCACCGGACATTTAAGCGGCGTCTGGCCCGTGTGGGACAGGCGGTGGAGGTCCAGGCTCTCCTGGGTCATGCAACGGTGGCCACACAGGTCGCATTCCATCTGAAGACGAGGTTTAAAAGGGGAGAAGACAATAAGAAAATGGCAAAAGGAAGAGAAAGCAGTAAAGAGATACAATGTGTCCCAATGCTCCTATTCAGTAGCAGCACAAACGCCTTATAAGCATCGTCCGCTGTGTCACAATAAAATTCGGAAGCAAATCAAAATGTTTCTTCTTTAAACAAAACTCCAGAGGCTGAGCACCGATGATGACTACAAAGCAGGAAATTGAATTTACTGTGACACAGACAGGTTCATTGGCAACACTCGGTAAAAAATCTGGGTATTATCTTCGACCCAACTCTCTCCTTTGAGTCACACATTAAAAGCGTTACTAAAACGGCCTTCTTTCATCTCCGTAATATCGCTAACGTTCGCTCCATTTTGTCCACTAAAGACGCCGAGATCATTATCCATGCGTTTGTTACGTCTCGTCTCGATTACTGTAACGTATTATTTTCGGGTCTCCCTATGTTTAGCATTAAAAGATTACAGTTGGTACAAAATGCGGCTGCTAGACTTTTGACAAGAACAAGAAAGTTTGATCATATTACGCCTGTACTGTATTTACCTTTATATACATATATACCTACATATATATCTATACTGTATATACATATATACATACATATATATCTATACTGTATATACCTTTATATACATATATACCTACATATATATCTATACTGTATATACCTTTATATACATATATATCTATACTGTATATACCTTTATATACATATATACCTACATATATATCTATACTGGCTCAACTGCACTGGCTTCCTGTGCACTTAAGATGTGACTTTAAGGTTTTACTACTTACGTATAAAATACTACACGGTCTAGCTCCAGCCTATCTTGCCGATTGTATTGTACCATATGTCCCGGCAAGAAATCTGCGCTCAAAAGACTCCGGCTTATTAGTGATTCCTAGAGCCCACATCTGAGGTCCTCTCCAAGGTTTTTCATAGTCAGCATTGTCACTGGCGTCCCACTGGATGTGAATTCTCCCTGCCCACTGGGTGTGAGTTTTCCTTGCCCTTTTGTGGGTTCTTCCGAGGATGTTGTAGTCGTAATGATTTGTGCAGTCCTTTGAGACATTTGTGATTTGGGGCTATATAAATAAACATTTATTGATTGATTGATAAATTAGCCCTAATGTGTGGATGTGAGTGTGAATGTTGTCTGTCTATCTGTGTTGGCCCTGCGATGTAGTGGCGACTTGTCCAGGGTGAATGCAGCTGAGATAGGCTCCAGCATCCCCCGCGACCCCAAAAGCGACAAGCGGCAGCAAATGGATGGATGGATGGATGGACAGCAGTAGCATACGGTAGCAGCAAAAGCGGCATGTCCAAGCTGCTCAGTACAAAAACAAACGCTGAAAAATGTGTTCAGTCTTGATGAGAAAAGGCCTCACCTCCCAGGTGACACAGGCAGTTATTTCTTTCTGCACATTTCTGTGTACTAAAACCGCTGTTTTAGTACACAGCGGTTTATTTCTTTTTAAACTTGTACAGTTGACTGGTAAGAATGGTGACAAACGTGATTGATTAGCACTTCAGTTAGTACTACTATACTGTTTCTAAGCAATAACTTTCTTTATTATTAAAATGTTGATTCCTATTAATGTTACCTGCATAAAAATGTTTTTATATTATTTTCATTTATTATTAACTTTCAGCTGGCCTATTTTATCCACTTTATTTTAGTATTAGGTAACTTTTCACACAGTTAACAATAATACAAATCATAGTATGAGCCCTATAAATACAAGTTTATTTTACATTTCAAAAATCCCTTGTGTTCGACACAGCATGTAATGGTGGTTCTTTGGTCAAAATTTAGCATAGATTATGTTTAACATACCATCTGACCGTGTCTCCACAATGCGTTGTTTTATGAGCGGTCTTATTTACTTGACTCTTATTATTACTTATTTAAATTTTTATTATTAAATCAACATAAAAAACAGAAGATACACTTACAGTTAGAGAACCAACCCAAAAACCATCCCTTCCCCATTTAAACTCATTCACACAAAATAGTTGTTTCCTTCGGTTATTAATATTCTGGTTCCTACAGTATTAATCAATGCAGTCTGCAAGGTATACAGTCCATGAAGCACACGATTGTGATTGTGTGTGCTGCGGGTCCACTAATAGTACTAACCTTTAACAGTTAATTTGACTAATTTCCATTAATTACTAGTTTCAATGTAACTGTTATTTTTTGATTTTATTTCTTTTTTGTTCAAGAAAATGTTTTTTATTTATAT
>NC_084621.1:10795285-10797785 GCF_033978795.1 Nerophis ophidion
TTTCTACCGCTTATTCCCTTTTGGGGTCGCGGGGGGCGCTGGCGCCTATCTCAGCTACTATTTATGTATTTTGCTCATTTTTAGCATACAATGACACTTTAATTAAATAGACACATCACAATGTTCACTTTTTCCTTCAATAACAACACTGACCACAACTCATGCAAACATGAGAGCCAACAAACTTAACAAAACATCACTGAGTGTACAATGTCTGCTCCCACTTGGAAGCGACTTTAGGGATGCTGATATAGTCCTGTTTAGATGAAGAATGACTCATAATTCTCACAAAGGGTTAAAAAAAAGAAAAAAAACAGGTGGGTGCAAACCAGTGTCTTTCTCGCCATCTGCGGGTCTAAATTGGCTGCCAATGTTTACCAACTTGACAATTTATGTTAACATAATTTTACTATCAAGGTGAGAGGCGTGATTTGTAACCTAGAATACATTTCACCATTTTATGTCAGCAGCATAAGGAAGTTGCCTCTCTCTGATTAATGTTCCGCTAAGTGTAAGTCCTCAATGTTAGCGCTTATATTAACAATACCGCTAATACTTGGTTAATATTCCAGACACGAAATGTAAATGGAGTTCTGTTGGCGCTTTTTTGAAGTTTTTTTATTGGGTTTTATGGTTGAAATAAACGCAATGATGTAATGGCTCCCATTGGCTTCGTTGAATGCGACTTTTATTTACAAGTTAGAATGCATTAAAAATAATGTTCCTGTCTCTAATAAGGACTGTAAATTATAGGCAAAAAAACATTTCCCCTTTTAATATTCATTTGGTCTGTGATGATTTGATGAACACTAACTTGAATCAAATTGACTACGCAAATGCAAGACATGAGTGATACCGAACGATCAAGTTCAAGTGATCAAAGTCCTACTTAAAGTCATTAAGCTTCTTATTGGACTCCATCTTTCGAGCTGCAGTATTCATCTTAACTTTCACCAGGCATACACATTTCGATTTATTAAGTAATGCTAGCGTCATTAGAGTCTCCAGCGAATTGGTTTTGGGAGAGAAAAGGTCGCTCACGTTGGCTCATCGACACTTTGCCGCTTCATTAGCTTTGAAATGAGAAAAAGTGGGAGTTTACGATGTGTGGCACAAAAAAACAAATTCAGACGGAATAATTTGTCACTGGGATCAACTCAACACATTTATCAGTTGCTGAGACAAACAGCGGGCGGAGGGGATTGAATGAAAAGAAACATTAATTGTGCTGTAGCAATTTCTGTTTGACAAATGGTTTCTGACACAAAAGTAATGCTCAAGATTCATTTTCTGCATTTCCTATTGATTCTTCCCCATCAATGAATCAGCTCAGGCCACTTGCAGTCCTGGGGGTATATGAGCAAAGCAAACAGCATCCCCCACTATGGCGAAAATCTGGAAATCGCTGACACTGATGATTCATCAGCATGTATACAGGTCGTCACGCCAACAGCTCGGAATCTGCATACCATCTGTACTTTCCGCCCTAGTAAGGGTGATCCCCGCTGCCCCACCCTCTGGGACCAACCAATTAAACCTTTAATAAGGACAAGCACGCCCTATGGGCCCGCGCTGATCAGTGGATCAATCCCTCCAATCGTCTGCAGAGGGACGCCGTACCTCTGCAGCACACAGACTCTCCAAGCTTTACTAATGAGGGCCCCCACCCTTGAGATTAAGACAAAGTGTCGGCATGATGACCTAATTCATTTACCTCTACCTCCCTCCTCCATTCCACTTGAGAAGCGGATCAATAGAAATTCATTGACCTAATGCATCAGGGGAATAATGCACCTATAACATGGATGTTTGGGAATAAACAAGACATGGCATGGCAGTGGTATTTATCGCAGACTCTGCATTAGTCAATAGTAATTCACTGCAAGTTGTACTAATAAGAACATCATAATTGATTGCCTTCCATTAGGAGGGCGGAACAGATTTCTCGTTATGTCTCCACAATTGCGTTCATCCCTCATCTTTATTCCCACTGAATAACGCCGGCTGCAGGGAAAAAAGGAAATGACTGCCAATAGACAATAGACACACATGCGAGTTATACGCAAGAAACGGAGAAAGGGAGATTATACAAGCGACGCAAAGCTTCCAGCTTGATGCATTGTTCAAGCTGACAATGCAAGTGTGTTTGGGTGAATTGTTCCTGCAGGGTTGGAGTCCCCCCCCAGTCTGACCTTGATGAGTTAGCGAGTGCAGGTCGAGGTCCTTCCTGCGGCTGAACGCCTCTCCGCAATCTGGGCAGGGGAACGGATGGTTGGTGTGGAGAAGTCTAATATTTAGAGGGGAAAAAAACAAAACATCGGTATTAGACAAGATTTAACAGTCAATATTTGTCTCAGCATGACCTTAAAATGCACTTTTAAAAAAATTAAAACAAATAAGTTGCACCTATCAGCAAGGGTCTGGGCTTCTTGTTAAACGAGGGACATTAGCAGTGTGTCTAATGGCGGTAGATAAAAGAACGGCAATAAACTAAAACAAA
>NC_084621.1:10802785-10835285 GCF_033978795.1 Nerophis ophidion
CGTCAGTGTCCATGTCACACACCTGCAAGCAAGGACACAGTCAAAGGTAAGTACAAATAAATAAGACAGCAACGTCTAAAAACACTTACACAATACCCATTACTCATCCTTTAATACAAAAGCCACTTGTCTATCAAGAGTTACTGCTACTTTCCTGGATCACTTTAGTGAATTTAGAAAAATTGACTGCGGGCTTCCAAGACTGCCAAGATTATTTCTCAAGCTTTAAAAAACCTCTTGCTAAATTGCACACTTAAATGAACATTTGCGTGGATAAAATTAATATTCCATTTAATTGCATTAAAAAGATGACCATTCAAACCTAATTGGATAAAGTAAACAAAGGTTAAAAGCAATGTCCAAGCTGGTCTGCAAATGCTAAATGGTTAACGATAAGACGTATAGTCTGGAAATTGCATTTGTGGCGCCACCTATGGGTTTTAGTCAAAATGCTTTGGAAGACATGCTGGAATTTTTTAGACCATGTGCTTGTCAGTCATCCCCTTAAAGAATGTACCAGATAGTGTGGCAATTCAACACTCTAGAACAGGGGTAGGGAACCTATGGCTCTAGAGCCAGATGTGGCTCTTTTGATGGATGCATCTGGCTCACAGATTAATCTAAGTTGATTAAGATAAGAAATGAATATTTCCACTGTTAACCAGAGTTAAAAATAACGTTCAAACTACAAAACATTCTCCTGCATTTTAATCCATCTATCTGTTTTGTAACGCATCTGTTCAAGAAGTCGCATTAATGGTAAGAAGTATTTTATTTATCATTGGTTAGCTTCAGTATAACAATGTTGTTAAAAAGAATACCATACTTATTATACAAAAAAAAATGTTGGTGTTACTTAAAAATGCACACATTTAGTTGTATTCATTGTTAAAAAATATTGCATGGCTCTCACAGAAATACATTTTAAAATATTTGGCTTTCATAGCTCTCTCAGCCAAAAAGGTTCCCGACCCCTGCTCTAGAACAAGGGTTGCCAGGCTGTCGATCTTTGGAACTGAACCAGTAGAACTTGCCTTGGTGCACGGTTGAGACCAGGGATCTTGGGTTCCAAAAATGTTGGTGACCACTGCTCTAAAATGTCATGTATGTTTTGTACAGCGGATCCTTACCAGCCAATCCAACATGTTGGGTAAAATTTGGGGGTTGAAAAATATTTTTTTCAGAAAAAACACAGAAGTGGTGCACCTAGTTTTTGTGAGCAAGGGTTCAAGAGCAGCTTACAGACATACAGTACCTACAAGATATGTGAAAAAATAGGACACCCCTGAGGCGTAATTTGAAATGAACAACAAGACCTTTATAATATCTGTACTGTATATGAGGTGGTTTATGAATGGTACCGGTTTGCGTCCGCGCTTGCGGCGAGGCTGCTCCGACGTGTGAATGAGTTGGTGCCTCTTCAGGGTTGCCGCCTGAGCGAAGTTTTTGCCGCACACGTCGCAGCAGAAGGGCTTGTTTCCAAAGTGGTTCATGGTGTGCCGCAGCAGGCTCTGCGAGTTGCTCAAAGACTTTGAACACACCTGCACAACAACGAGAAAGACGCAACGTCACTATTGTATGAGGCGGCGAGGATTAAATTGTGGGGGCCGGACTTCAATTGACACCTTGCAAGTGAAGAGCTTTTCTCCCGTGTGACTGTAGACGTGTGTGCGCAGGAAGACACGTCGGGTAAAGGTCTTGCCACAGTACGGGCACACGTGGGGTAGAGCTGTGCGGGACCAGTCCTGCAACAACTTTGCTGGTGGAGGGAGGTTTGCGGTGTCTGGGGCTGCTACTGTGAGACTCTCTGTCTCCTCCTTTAAGCCTGAGTCCTTGTTTCCTGAAGACAGAAAAACATTGAAATTCTTGCAACGTGTTCATACAATTGTTTCCCCCAAGCAACCTGTCGAAACGCTGTACCTTTGCTCACGATCCGGAAAATCGGCCTGCTTCTCTTAGCAGGCGGTGGTGCATCCGACTGGTTAGCGGCGGCGGGCACGGGGAGTGGCTGCTTTGAGCTCTGCGGCGCATCCTGAGAGGTGGCTACTTCCTCACTCATGTCCACATCATCTATGGGCCCACACTCCATGACGCGGTGTTGCCTGCGATGGTACAGGTATTGGGTGGTGTTCATGAAGGTCTGCTCACAGTAAGTACAACTGTGGAGCGGCTTGAGCAGATTGTGCTTCGCCTTGCGATGAGTGGCCAACTCAGTCGAGCCTTTGAAGTTCGCCCCGCACTCGGTGCACAAGAACAACTCAGTTTGCTGTGCGGACAGGGCGGAAAGAGCGCCACTTTGGTCCTGTTCGTCTGTCACGCTGCTTGGCTCGTAGGGATGTTCCAATCTGGTCATCGCCACAGTCACGCTACCTTCGCCTTTCTGCCGGTGTTGCTTGCGGTGGTAGAGGAAGAGGGTGGTATTGAGAAAGCTCTCCCCGCACACTGTGCAGTGGTGAAGGGCCTCCTCGAAGCCATGTGTCTTTCGGTGGGCCACAAGTTCGGACACAAGGCCGAAGCAGGAGCCACAGTCCACACACAGGAGCACGGGATCAGGCTTGGGCTTTTTTACGGTCCCTCTCCTCCTGGGAGACTCTTCCTGTGTCACCTCAGTTGCTATTGGGTCAGAATTCTGAGTGGAAGGACTCTCTTCAACTTCCTGCTGCTGTTCCTCTTCTATTCCGACTCCCTCTGCTTCTTCAGGTTTGTGGTTGCTGACGTCACTCGGTGAGAGCTCAGACTGTGGCTCAGGAGACGACTGGCCTTCAGCGACCTTTTGACAGGCACCTTCTTTACGGTGACTCTGCCACAGATCCAGGCTCTTAAAGAGCTCCTCGCAGTCCCCACACTGGTAGAGGATTCTGGGCTGCTCTTCCACATGCTCTTCGTTGACTTCAGGTTGCACGGTGACCACCAGCCCCTGGACCGATTGACTAACAGGCTCTTCAGGCTGAGGCTCCACTTGGACTTGGACTTGGATCTGTGGGAACTCCTCTGCCAGCTGTGCCTAGAGAACAATAAAGAGTTGCAGGGGAGGGGTGGAAAGTAGATTAGAGTTTTTGATTGAAAACGTATTTTTCCAATTACTACTGTTTGGGCTATGAGTTCGCTCACTACATGTGCTGCATTGCCCTGCTGTTTATTCTGTGCTATAAACCATAGCACAGTCTAAACAGCAGTGTTTACTCCTATGTATTATTTATCACTCCGAGCAACGTTTGTAAGTTTTACAGTTTAAGTAAAACAATTCTTACCTACTGAACCGTCCCACGTCTGATGTCTGCAGAAGTGTTTTCATGCATATTTGTACGCGCCATCGTACAGTAATGCAATGATTCTAGCATCTTATGCATTAGATAATATGCTTACACATTTGAAAGTGTCTTTGTTAGTATTACTAACTTACAATGGCATTCTTTTTGTATTGTTTCAGTTTCATAAATTTACCAAGATGTCACTGTGGAGTTATTGAGTCTGATTAGCTGATTGGAGAGCTTGCTTCCGCAGCAAGTGGGTCCATGATGATGACATTTGTGTTTTATTTGAGCAGCAGTTTCAAAAGAATTTACGTAAAAAAATAAACATTTTATAAATCATTCTGTGTAAATAAATCATTTCACAACGTATATACCCTGCGGCTTATATTCCTAATAAATGAAAAAATATATTTTAGTCATAAATGTAATATATACACAGTATATATAAAATATATTTTCAGTTAAGTGTCTTTAAACTGACAGTGCATTTGGAAAGTATTCACATCGCTTCACCCTTTCCACAATTTATGTTATAATCTTATTCAAAACTGGATTGAATTCATTTCTGTCTTCAAAATTCAACATTTTGCAAATTAAATGGCATTCACGCAGAATAGTTCAGTGTTCATAAAGACTTAAACCGTAATTGTTGCCAAATGTACATCAATAAAGTACTGACCAAATGCTGTGAATAATTATATCCATTTTATTTATTTGTTTATTTTTATCAAATTTGCAAAAAATTGTCAGACAATATGGGGTATTGTCTGCGTAATTTTGAGGACAAAAATGATTCAATTCCATTTTTGAATTAGGATCTAACATAAAAAAATATGCAAAAAGTGACGCACTGTAAATACTTTCCGGATGCACTGTATCAAATGTAAAATAATAATGATCATGTTAGTGTTTTCCAACTTTTAACTTCAGAGAAACAGTGTCCTTTGTAGGGGACATTTTTTATCTCTTCGGAAAATGCTGATTCTCAGAAAAGTTAACTGACAATTTCATGTTTATAATGTAAATACCTCACAAATTGATGTTTGGTCTCAATGCGGCATCCAATATATTTTCCAGATGATCATTTATCAAGTAGCTTCTCATATTACGTCAGAAAAAAAAATTGGGGGGGCTAGAGGCAGGCGCATTCCCTACTTAAAACATTAATAACAAATTAATTTAAACCACCAGGTGATTCAATATTACTAAGAAAAAAAGGGGGTGGAATAATGACAACTTTTAACCGACCGTGTCGTCTTGGAAATGCTTCATATGAGAGCGGCAGCCTCTTTGCCTTGCAGTTTGCAAAAAAAAGACGTTGTGTTTTCACCAGGGGTTGTTTGTCTGTCTGTTAGCAACATAACTCAAAAAGTTATGGATGAATTTTGGTGGAAATCTCAGAAAAAAAAAATCCTTTTCTCCCCTTTGCAACCCCACCATAAACAGAGATGTAGTTTACTTCGAGACCGGGCAATTAAAAAGTGCCAGAAAAAACTATGCTGACCAAGTTTTCATTTGATACCGTCATACGTCTTTATTGTGATGATTTTGATACCCCAATACTGCAGTGTTTAACAATACCCCTACATCCCTAACGTTACATGATGTCTGACTACACTAAAAAAATAAAACTACCAGAAGAATAGCTTACACATTTACTATTATTTTGCTCTTGAAAAACAATACCTTATTAAAATTTGCAGTGATGGAATGTTGCAATACAATTACACTTCCACTTGTAATTCCTTACCATCCACCCATTTTCTACCGCTTGTCCCGTTCGGGGTCGCGGGAGCCTATCTCAGCTGAATTCAGGCGGAAGGCGGTGTACACCGTGGACAAGTCGCCACCTCATCACAGGGCCAACACAGATAGACAGACAACATTCACACACTAGGGCCAATTTAGTGTTGCCAATCAACCTATCCCCAAGTGCATGTCTTTGGAAGTGGGAGGAAGCCGGAGTAGCCGGAGGGAACCCACGCAGTCACGGGGAGAACATGCAAACTCCACACCGAAAGATCCTGAGCCCGGGATTGAACCCAGGACAACTCAGGACCTTCATATTGTGAGGCACATGAATATAAACCCTGTACCACCGTGCTGCCCTTCCATCTTTCAAAATTGCTCTTTCGAGAATTTGGAAGAAGTTTAATCAAATTGTGATGAATCGATTGTGAACCTTTGTGAAATTAGCCATGATATCCAGCCTTACTTACAATATGTTGTATACAAGTTTATATACCACCTCCAGCTCAATGTGACGTAGACCAAGGAGCTGGTAGTGGACCCGGGAAGGAGGAGGAGTACTTCGGCGAACCCTGTTTCCACCAGTGGGGTTGATGTGGACCTGGTTGAGGATTATAAATACCTCAGGTGTACACATCGACAACAAGCTGAATGGATCAGAACACGCTGAGGCACTCTACAAGAAGAGACAAAGCCGCCTTTACTTCCTCAGGAGGCTAGGAACCTTCAACGTCTGTACAAAGATGTTGAAGATGTTCTACGAGTCGGTTGTGGCGAGCGCCTTCTTGTACGCCGTGGACAAGCTGGTAAAGAAGGCCAGTAACGTGGTGGGAGTGGAGCTAGACTCTCTGGCGGTGGTGTCAGAGAGAAGAAGTCTATAAAAACTCCTAGCCATTATAGACAACACCTTTCAGTCACTACACTCGGACCGTGCGGGAAGAATGAGCATGTTCAGTGGAAGGCTCAGACTCCCAAAATGCAACACGGAACGACACAGGAGGTCCTTCATACTGACAGCCATCAGACTGTATAATGCATATGTTCCTTCTTGACTGCACTTCAATCAATCAATCAATGTTTACTTATATAGCCTTAAATCACTAGTGTCTCAAAGGGCTGCACAAAACACTACGACATCCTCGGTAGGCTCACATAAGGGCAAGGAAAACTCACACCCAGTGGGACATCGGTGACAATAATGACCCAGTGGGACGTCGGTGACAATGATGACTATGAGAACCTTGGAGAGGAGGAAAGCAATGGATGTTGAGCGGGTCTAACATGATACTGTGAAAGTTCAATCCATAATGGATCCAACACAGTCGCGAGAGTCCAGTCCAAAGCGGATCCAACACAGCAGCGAGAGTCCCGTTCACAGCGGAGCCAGCAGGAAACCATCCCAAGCGGAGGCGGATCAGCAGGGCAGAGATGTCCCCAGCCGATACACAGGCGAGCAGTACATGGCCACCGGATCGGACCGGACCCCCTTCACAAGAGAGAGTGGGACATAGAAGAAAAAGAAAAGAAACGGCAGATCAACTGGTCTAAAAAGGGAGTCTATTTAAAGGCTAGAGTATAAAAATGAGTTTTAAGGTGAGACTTAAATGCTTCTACTGAGGTGGCATCTCGAACTGTACTGGAGCCCGAACGGAAAACGCTCTATAGCCCGCAGACTTTTTTTGGGCTTTGGGAATCACTAATAAGCCGGAGTCCTTTGAACGCAGATTTCTTGCCGGGACATATGGTACAATACAATCGGCAAGATAGGATGGAGCTAGACCGTGTAGTATTTTATACGTAAGTAGTAAAACCTTAAAGTCACATCTTAAGTGCACAGGAAGCCAGTGCAGGTGAGCCAGTACAGGCATGATGTGATCAATGTAGAATATATTTACATTATTCATATATATTATATATGATATATATTATATTATTTATTATTATTATTGTCTATTGTGAGAGAACTGTGGTGCTGAATTTCCCCCAGGGATCAATAAAGTACTTTCTATTCTACTTAAGTATTATCCCATGAGAAGGCAGGGTAAAATTGTTGCGGAAATGTCAGTAGCAAAATACTGATCATAAACAAATGACAACAAACTCTTAAGACATGAATTTATTATCAAAAACGTGAGCCAAAAAACTATTCTATTTTTACTTATAATAGGTGACTTAATAAAAGCTGACAAGAGACTTATTTAGGGCAGCGACCTAAGTTAGGGACTGGACCACATGATAAATAGAAGAGAGCTGATGTAATGGCATTTATAGCTTATTATCCTCTGCAAAATTGCAAAATGTACCTTAAGGGTGTAAAAATGGACTGTATTGTGTTATGCCTTATGGGTATCATAAACCATGAAGATAGTTATAGAGTTACCATGACATTGCGGCGCCCCGTGCTCCAATTAAATTTAGCCCCCTTGATTTAAACATTTGCATGCAATAAGGCTGAATATAAATGTTCTATTTATCTTCAGATGACATTTACAGCCTCTGTTGCGTGTAGCGACGGCTCTTTTAATAAACAAAGAAATTATAGCAGCCTAGCAAATGAAGTGAGGCTGCAGAAAACCAGCTTAATATGTCAACGCACAGAAAAGGCAACCTAGCAGGTTTCTTGAAGCCGACGAGAGATTCGTCAAATGAATGAAGAGAAGTGGCGGACAGATTTCTCCCGCTCGTCTTACCGCGGACTGCAATCAGTCTGTCGGCTGTGTCACTGGGCTTTATAGACAAGTGTTACAAGCTTTGAGTTAAAGGAGTGTGGGCGCAAGCTCGGCCTCGAGACGACCGCCCGCCCACTCCTAAACGAGGACCCATGACTTGCTGCTTTCAATCCCGAGGGCTCGCCTGAGTTGTCACAAGACGCTGACACTCAACAAGTTAGCTTTATGCACCTTTCAATCAACGCTGCAGCACTCAACTAACACCAATGTCCGAGTTGATGCAATGTACAATTTGTCAAATGTAGGCTGAGGAGATATAAAATATGGAAGCACAATCAAAGGCTGTAGAGTTCATTACTGGTGCACGGGGACCATTCTGGTGAGTCAGATGGCCTCCACAGATAGCACGCATGTGAAGCAGCAGCTTGGGCTTCAGTCTGCTTTGTGACCTCATTACACTCCTTTCTCGTCTGCTCCAAATCTTCACATCGATTGCCATCTTGCTGATATGAGATCCTTTCTGCAAACTGAGATCAAGCGGCTATTGCAGCGTGATAATAAGAAAAACTGTACTTAGAAATCCGATTGAAAAAACTTAACATTTCTGAAGGAAGGATAGATTTGGCTTTGTGATGGCTCAGCATCAGTATTATGAATGTGATGGCTTCCTTGGCAAGTTCTGCAAAGTCAAACCAGTATGTTATCATATTATTTTTTAATGCAGAAGAGAGGATTTAAGCATTTGGGTTTGGATTTATTGATGTAATACTGTTTTAATGCCTTACTTGGCCAGATCAGTCTTACATGATGGAACGTCTAAGGAATGAGAAAGTCTCACCCAAGTAATTTTTTTCCACTAAATGATCACTTATCAATATTAATGCTGCCATTTTGGCCGCAGCGTTTATTTACCAAAACCACAAAAAGGACATCACCTTAATTGAATTGGAAAGGTAGTAGCTCTCTTTGATCACAGACATTTATTAAGAAGTAGGGCTGAGCGATATATTGACTTTGTAAGATATATTAATATATATTTATAAACAAGATAGAAAATAGCCTAAATCGAAAATGTTCTCGAGTTGCCATATTTCGCACGAGAAATGCAGGCAAAAATGTAAGCCGAAGTGAGGAAGATCATGGCCACACAATTAAGTCAAGTCACTTCACGTATTTAATTTTTGCAAAAATGACTAATGATCTATTGCTAACGATGGATGCTGATGCGTCGTCCATGTCGCTGCTTCTTGATCTTAGTGCTGCTTTCGATACCGTTGATCCTAATATTTTATTAGAACGTATCAAAACACGTATTGGTATGTCAGACTTAGCCTTGTCTTGGTTTACCTCCCATCTTACTGACAGGATGCAGTGCGTCTGCCATAACAATGTGACCTCGGAGTATGTCAAGGTAACTTGCGGAGTTCCACAGGGATAACATTTGACAACCAAACAATTACACAAAATGACTGAGTAAAGAATCTGGGTATTATTTTCAACCCAACTCTCTCGTTTGAGTCACACGTTAAGAGTGTTACTAAAATGGCCTTCTTTCAGCTCTGTAATATCGCTAAAATGTGTTCCATTTTGACCACTGGACACGCTGAGATCATTATTTAGGCGTTCCTTACATCTCGTCTCGATTACTGTAACATATTATTTTCGGGTCTCCCCATGTCTAACATTAAAAGATTTACAGTTGGTATAAAATGCGGCTGCTAGACTTTTGACAAGAACAAGAAAGTTTGACCATATTACGCCTATACTGTATATACCTCTATATACATATATACCTACATATATATCTATACTGTATATACCTTTATATACATATATACCTACATATATATCTATACTGTATATACCTTTATATACATATATACCTACATATATATCTATACTGGCTCACCTACACTGGCTTCCTGTGCACTTAGGATGTGACTTTGAGGTTTTACTACTTACGTATAAAATACTAAACGGTTTAGCTCCATCCTATCTAACTGATTGTATTGTACCATATGTACCGGCAAGAAATCTGTGTTCAAAGAACTCCGGCTTATTAGTGATTACCAGAGCCCAAAAAAAGTCTGCGGGCTATAGAGCGTTTTTTATTCGGGCTCCAGTACTATGGAATAACCTCCCGGTAACAGTTAGTGATGCTACCTCAGTAGAAGCATTTAAGTCACATCTTAAAACTCATTTGTATACTCTAGCCTTTAAATAGACCCCCATTTTTGACCAGTTGATCTGCCGTTTCTTTTCTGCTCTTCCCCCCTCTCCTTCATGGAGAGGAGGGGCACAGATTCGATGACCACAGCTGTCCAAAGTCGGGACCCAAGGTGGACCACTCATCTGTGTATCAGTTGGGGACGTCTCTGCGCTGCGGACCTATCTCCACTCAAGATGATCTTCTAGCTGGCCCCACTATGGACTGAACTCTCACACTATTATGTTAGATCCTCTATGGACTGGACTCTCACACTATTATGCTAGATCCACTCAACATCCATTGCACCGGTCGCCCAGGGGGTCCCCACATCTGCGTTCCCCTCCAAGGTTTCTCATTGTCATCACATTGGGTTGAGTTTTTTTTGCACTGATGTGGGATCTGAGCCGAGGATGTCGTTGTGGCTTGTGCAGCACTTTGAGAAACTCGCGATTTAGGGCTATATAAGTAAACTTTCATTGATTGATTGATTGATTGACTTGGCGCTTACCAGAACTGTACGTGTGACAGTCCATTACATCGTCGACTGGGAATTAAAAAGTGCCTGCCTGCAAATTAATTTTCTCTCTGAGTTTGATACATTTTGTAATATTTGCACAGCGATGTTTGCATTTTATTTATGTTATGTAATTCTGTGCTACTTAAATACCCATCTTGACTAACTGGGTTAATAAAAGTGCCACACTGACTGTTTACAGTACAGTTGTCATCCAGTTCAATTTCAGTGAATCTCGCTCAAAAATGAATACCGTATTTCCTTGAATTGCCGCAGGTCATATAGTATGCGCCTGCCTTGAATTACTGCCGGGACAAACTCGCTTCGCAAAATAATTAGCGCATGCTTAGTATTACCGCCTGGTCAAACTCGTGATGTCACGAGTGACACTTCCCCTGTTATCATTTCCAAAAAGGAGGAGGCTGATTTCAATACCGGTAATTTGAAATCGCATAAAGGGAAGAAGATTAAAAGCTATTCAGTAGGATTTATGGTCCAAGCTTACATCACACTCAAATTTTTACTGCATGCCTTTGGTAAGCGCCGGAGTGAGAAGAGGTTTTAAAATAATTAGCGCATGCGTAATTTTACTGCATGCCTTTGGTAAGCGCAGGAGTGAGAAGAGGTTTTAAATTAATTAGCGCCCCGGCGGCCATTCAAGGAAATACGGTATCTTTATATGTATACTTTCACCGGAAAATATATCGATATATATCGAAATCGAGTTTAAGTAAAAATATATCGAGATATACTCTTTGTCTATATTGCCTAGCGCCATTAAGAGGTATTATTAAGTTTACTTTACAACAGGGGTGTCAAACTCAAATACAGATAATTTTGACATTACTAGGTGCGTCTTCCAATCTCGGTTTTTCATATTTCTTAGCATGTGCTGGCTGGGCGTGTGTGGATTATCTCCGGGTACGCCGCTTTTTTCATACATTCCAAAAATATGAATGTGTGTGTAAAGGGGTGAATGTGGAAATAACAGGGGTGTAACAGGATGTGTATTTGTATTGAACCGTTTAGGTACGGGGGTTTCGGTTCGGAGGTGTACCGAACAAGTACCGGTACACATGCTAGCAGCGACCGGGCTAGGACAACATGTAAAAGCCAGAGCTGGAAGACCCTCCTGACTTGTTAAGATCTCCCGTTTGGGATCACTTTGGCTGCGCGATACAACAATGGAGGACGGAGGTTTGCCGACATTGTTAAGCAGCTGCTCCTAAAAACACGTCAAACATGTGTTGCACCTTTCCTGCTTCCGGCTCGAGGAGCGCAGGGGAGACACTCATCCATGGCTGATGTATTCTCGGGGGCAACACCCTTCACTCTACCCGGCAGTGGGTCTCCACAGCTCCGGACTCCAGGGTACATGAAGAGTCCGGCGATTAGTTGCAAATCGTGGCTTTATTGAGGTCTTGCACACAGCCAATCCACCAAAACAGTAGCCACTCCCCAAACTCACCTACCGATCCCTCACCTCGCTTGTCCACACACTCACTGCACATGCTGTCACATATTAAAGGGCCACACACACATACACTACTCTCATAGCACATGCTAACCCATTTGAAGCGTCACCACCGCATTCAAGCAGCCTCTCCTCGGCGAGTCAGGCAGGGCTAAAGCAATAACAAATGTTTTTATAGCAGCAGATTTAAGTCCAAATTGCATTAAAAACTAGATTTTGACCCACTTCTATGGTGGAAGAACAATGAGCCCATAAATCCTTTTACTGCCAAGTTAGCCAGGCTGGGGGTGAAAAAAAAGTTAATCTGAGGCTGAGTTGACTTGAAACTGTTTAATGTTGCACTTTTTATATGTAGAAGAAAATTTTTGTCATTTTATTTAATCTGAGCACCAATTTGAGGCAGTTTAACGTTGATTAACGTGCACCCCGACTTATACAAGTTGAAAAAATTAATGGGGTGTTACCATTTACTGGTCAATTGTAAGGAATATGTACTGTACTGTGCAATCTACTAATAAAAGTCTCAATCAATCAATCAAAAAAAATCACTATATATGTAGAAAAGTTTTGTTGAGAAACCATTCTGAGCCTTATCTTATTTGGTTTTTATTTGATATATGTTGACCACATTAACCCTGGCAATGGACCCTGTGTTAATAAGTATGTTATGCCATTGTTTACAAATTTGGTAAATAAATAACCAAAAAATTTATATTTTTTTGTTTTCTTACTGTACCGAAAATGAACTGAACTGTGACCTCTAAACCGAAGTACGTATCGAACCGAAATTGTTGTGTACCGTTACACCCCTAGGAAATAGTGTTAAAGCGCTTTGAGTACCTTGAAGGTAGAAAAGCGCTATATAAGTATAGCCATTTTACCCTTTATACATGTTAATACTAATAACTAATAAGCACATATTAGTTTTCAAATATATGTTTACATTTTGTTTAGCCCTTTTAAAGAAAATAAATGCATCATCAACAGTGATACAAATGATATGATGACATCATATTGGCCGCGCCCCTAGCCATGCCAACACCGCCACAAGTATACTGCTAATCTGGGGGAAAACCTGCCTACGAGGACACGATATGTTTGCCTGTACAAATACGGTATTTACCTGCGTTTGGAGCACCGGAACAATAACAGGGGTGGTTCCAGAGGAGTCTGTCTGGTCTTCCTCTGCCGTGCATGTCAACTGGTGCTTGAGCACTTCCTCCAAAGTGTTGAACTCCTTGTAGCAGGGGAAGCACATGTACACCGACGATGTCTCCATGGCTCCTATGGAATTAGAAATATTAAATCAAACACATGCACACTTATTTAAGCAATGCAGCAATAAAAAATATAAAAAAACCGGTGGGAGCAGCAACAAAACAAAACTGTCAAGAAATGATGCGTTTAAACGTGGTTCTGAATTTCCACAGGATGCGAAACGGCTGCGGAACAGCGGTGCTATGGCGGCAGACTCTTTCCGTTTCCATTCTCGTCAATGTGTCAGTTCCCACCATCGGCGTAGCCCTCTGTGCCAAACCGCATCCCTGCGCTAACTTCTATATTTGCCAGGCGGTTACATTTTGCTAAAATCGTCTTGTGTGGGACATGAAGGTATGCACAAACACATAATAAATTATCTGGTTTATTTTCTTTACTTTGTGTTCAAAGCGGTTCTTATTTCACACGTTTTCAATTATTCAAACGATTCCCTTAATGATTTCTGCAGGTGGGAATGACGTCACTGCGTCCAGGCTCCAAAGTTTGGCTGTATTTTAAAATGAAAACATTTCAACAGCGCTACTTGCAACTAATGCAAGGTTGCTATTTCAAAAAAACGGAGAAAACGCGAGCAATATGCTGAACATTTATAACTCACAGCATCCTATAACTGTTAATAAATGAATACATGGTGTTTTTTGGAAGCGCTTCAGTTTCAGATACAGTTTTAGCCACATCGCCCAGCCCAACATGGGTGTTGTGCACGAGACTCTGCAACATCTACAGAGAACAACAATTTCCCTTTCCTGATAAAACATCAAAACAGCAGCTTGCAAATAGCGATGTAACGATAAACGATATGATTAACTGCAGTAAAATTGCAGACGGTTATGAATACTGTTTCAATTTTTAATTAACAAAAAGATTTAATTTATTAATGCATTTTAGGCAACACTTTCTGCTTCACTACACACCGCAGCTCACCGGTGTCACAATGTAAACAAACGCCATTGGTGGATCCACACCTCACATCCACTGTAATGATACCAAAGTACAGGAGCGTATCTCGTCGATACTACTATGATTACGTCGATATTTTTTGACATCACAACATCTTCTTTTGTTTTGTTTTTATATTATATTAATAAACTCAGGAAATATGTCCCTTGACATATGAGGACTTTGAATATGACTAATGTATGATCCTGTAACGACTTGGTATCGGACTGATACCCAAATTTGTGGTATCATCCAAGAGTAATCAAAACAACAGAAGAATAAATTATTATTACATTTTTACAGGAGTGCACATATAGAACATGTTAAAAGAGAAAGTAAGCAGATATTAACAGTAAATGAACAAGTAGATTAATAATTCATTTTCTACCACTTGTCCTTGTTGACTAAAAAAATAGAATGACAAATGACAATATGTTACTGCATATGTCAGCAGCTAAATTAGGAGCTTTTGTTTGCTTATTACTAAGTAAACTACATTTTCTATTACTTGTCCTTAATAATTTTGACAAAATAATAGAAGGGAAAATTATTATGAATATGAATATATTAGTGCATATTTCAGCAGACTAAGTTAGGAGTCTTTGTTTGCTTACTGTCGATGTGAGATCGTGAGATCGACAGGCGCATCGGTGCGGCGTCTTCAGTAATGTGGACGCTGTATCGATCCGTTGTGGTGAGGAAGGAGCTGCGCCGGAAGGCAAAGCTCTCAATTTACCGGTCAATCTAAATTCCCATCCTCACCTATGGTCATGAGCTTTGGGTTATGACCGAAAGGACAAGATCTCGGGTACGGGCGGCCAAAATGAGTTTCCTCCGCCGTGTGGCGGGTCTCTCCCTTAGAGATAGGGTGAAAAGCTCTGTCATCCTGGAGGAACTCAAAGTAAAGCCACTGCTCCTCCACAAGGAGAGGAGCCAGAGGAGGTGGTTCGGGCATCTGGTCAGGATGCCACCCGAACGCCTCCCTAGGGAGGTGTTTAGGGCACGTCCGACCAGTAGGAGGCGACAGGGAAGACCCAGGACACGTTGGGAAGACTTTGTCTCCGGGCTGGCCTGGGAACGCCTCGGGATCCCCCGGGAAGAGCCGGACAAAGTGGCTGGGGAGAGGAAAGTCTGGGCTTCCCTGCTTAGGCTGTTGCCCCCGCGACCCGACCTTGGATAAGCGGAAGAAGATGGATTGATGGATGTTTGCTTACTTACTGCTAAAAGACAAGTTCACCCTTTTATTTAAGGACAAACTTGTAATAAGAAATTATGTTTAATGTACCCTAAAATTTTTTTGTTAAAATAAAGCCAATAATGCATTTTTTTTGTGGTTGCCTTTATTTAGAAAAGTATCAAAAATTACTGATAAGTATCAAAATAATTTTGGTACCGGTACCAAAATATTGGTATCGGGACAACATTAGTGCATGCACGTCCGTTCTTTTTTAAAGTTAAAGTACCAATGATTGTCACACACACACTAGGTGTGGTGAAATGTGTCCTCTGCATTTGACCCATCCCCTTGTTCACCCCCTGGGAAGTGAGGGGAGCAGTGGGCAGCAGCGGTGCCGCGCCCGGGAATCATTTATGGTGATTTAACCCCCAATTCCAACCCTTGATGTTGAGTGTCAAGCATGTAGGTAATGGGTCCCATTTTTTTTTATAGTCTTTGGTATGACTCGGCCGGGGTTAGAACTCCCAAACTACCGATCTCAGGGCGGACACTCTAACTACTAGGCCACTGAGTAGGTTGTTGTGATTTTCCAGTCTGTGTATACAGATTTGTTGTGACATATTTTTATGATGGTGTTGTGCATATTCAACAGTCATCTAGACCATGGGTGTCAAACTCTGGCACGCGGGCCAAAACTGGCCCGCCGTGTAATTTAATTTGGCCCTTGAGGCAATATCAATTTAGCATTAGAGATGGCCCGCCGGTGTTATACAGCGTCGGTGCCGCTGTAACACCACATTCACCGCTAATACTCATACTTGCCAACCCTCCTAATTTTCCCGGTAGACCCCCGAAGTTCAGTGCCCCTCCCGAAAATCTCGCGGGTCAACCATTCTCCCGAATTTCTACCGATTTCCACCTGGACAACTATATTGGGGGCGTGCATTTAAGGCACTGCCTTTAGCGTTCTCTACAACCTGTCGTCACGTCCGCTTTTCCTCCATAATAACAGCGTGTCACATAATATGTGGCTTTTACACACACACACACACACACACACACACACACACACACACACACACACACACACACACACACACACACACACACACACACACACACACACGTGAATGCAAGGCATACCTTGTCAACAGCCATACAGGTCACACTGAGGGTGGCCGTATAAACAACTTTAGCACTGTTACAAATTTGCGCCACACTGTGAACCCACACCAAACAAGAATGACAAACATTTCGGGTGAACATCCGCACCATAACACAACAGAACAAATACCCAGAACCCCTTGCAGCACTAACTCTTCCGGGAAACTTCCAGCAAACTGACCAATAATTAACGTTTTATTCACGCATTTTCTCTTGCTACTTCAAGGCTTGAATGTTTGGTTCATTCATTGTTATTTTAAAATTTATTATTAGCCTGTGGAAAAAATTTGATATTTACATCAGAAGATTGCAAATAGAAAAAAAGGAAATTACATTTTTATTTAAATTTTAATTGATATGCCATTGATATTTTTTTAATTATTATTATTATTATTATTTGAAACTGGACTTTGCATGTCACTAAAGTTATATAAGCCTTGCTTGTTCAATATTTAATGCAAAACTTGTTTGGGTTCCTATTAAAAGGTTAATTTGTTCAACCTTGGCCCGTGGCTTTGTTCAGTTTTAAATTTTGGCCCACTCTGTATTTGAGTTTGACACCCTTGATCTAGACCAGGGGTAGGGAACCTGTGGCTCTTTTGATGACTGCATCTGGCTCTCAAATACATCTGAGCTGACATTACTTAACACGATTAGTAATGAATAATTCTGCCAGTAATCGGTGTTAAAAATAACGTTTAACATATACAACATTCTTATGCATTTTAATCCATCCATCCGTTTTCAACCGCACCTGTCCAATAAGTCACATCAATGGTAAGAAGTCCATCCATCTATTCTCTACCGCTTGTCCCTTTTGGGATCGCGGGGATTGCTGGAGCCTATCTCAGCTGCATTTGGGCAGAAGGCGGCGTACACCCTGGACAAGTCGCCACCTCATCACAGGGCCAACACAGATAGACAGACGACATTCACACACTGGGGCCAATTTAGTGTTGCCAAATAAGTATTTTATTTATTATTGGTTAGCTCCAGAATAAAAATGATATAAAATATAAGACTTATACTCTAAAAATGTAGGTCTTACTTAAAAAATGCATGCATTTAGTTGTATTCAGTGTTAAAATATATGATACGGCTCTCACGGTAATACACTTTAAAAAATTTGGCTTTCATGGCTCTCTCAGCCAAAAAGGTTCCCGACCCCTGATCTACACCTTCAAGTGTTTACCATAGAACTTAGCCGTTGCATCAGTGTAACAACACCACAATGGACTTAACATTGGTCCGGCTTTAGCTTTAGGATGATTCACATTCCACTTTTCAGGATTCCACGCATGCTGTGAGCCTTTACTCATGTTTCAATTTCTCACAAGTTGCAATCTTCACATGAGCAAGTAAAATTAATCTATTGGGCACCACTGTGCATTGTGCACCATAGCCACCACTAACGACATAGAATAAAGTGACCAAGTGGTAAAAATTGTACTTAATTGCTCATATTCCGACAACAGATTTCTCACTGGAAGTGAAAACCAGTCAATCAAGTTGGCTGTTGTGCAGCAAGCAGTGCGCACACTGAATACAAAAGGAGCCTATATATTCCTGCAAAAGGCAGATGTAAGCAAAAAATTTAACTGCGATGTTATAGATCCCAATACTTTATAAAAGAAAAAGATTTGTAGAGTGATAAAGGATTATTTGTCGGTGCAGTTCCAAAGATATAAAAGTATTGTGTGCTCCATAGGAGGGTCGCATTAATGGTAAGATGTGCTTTATTTATTATTGGTTAGCCTCAGAATAAAAATGTTATTAATTCGAATAAGAGACTTATTATACTCTAAAAATGTTGGTTTAACTTAAAAAGGCACGCATTTAGTTGTATTCAGTGTTAAAAAATATTATATGGCTCTCACAGAAATACATTTTACAATATTTGGCTTTCTTAGCCAAAAATGTTCCCAACCCCTGATCTAGAGCAGTGGTTCTCAACCTTTTTTCAGTGATGTACCCCCTGTGAACATTTCTTTAATTCAAGTACCCCCTAATCAGAGCAAAGCATTTTTGGTTGACGAAAAGAGATAAAGAAGTAAAATACAGCACTATGTCATCAATTTCTGATTTATCAAATTGTATAACAGTGCAAAATATTGCGCATTTGTAGTGGTCTTTCTTGAACTATTTGGAAAAAAAGATATAAAAATAACTAATAACTAGTTGAGAAATAAACAAGTGATTCAATTATAAATAAATATTTCTACACATAGAAGTAATCATCAACTTAAAGTACCCTCTTTGGGGATTGTAATAGAGATCCATCTGGATTCATCAACTTCATTCTAAACATTTCTTCACAAAAAAGAAATCTTCAACATCAATATTTATGGAACATGTCCACAAAAAGTCTAGCTCTCAACACTGAATATTGCATTATTGCATTTCTTTTCACAGTTTATGAAATTACATTCATATTTTGTTGAAGTATTATTCAATAAATATATTTATGAAGGGATTTTTGGAATGTTGCTATTTTTAGAATATTAAAAAAAAAATTCACGTACCCATTGGCATACCTTTAAGTACCAGCAGGGGTACGCGTACCCCCATTTGAGAACCACAGATCTAGAGGTTTCAGCGTTGAATAATAGACATTTTCAAAATATTTAGATACGACTTATTTTTAACCTTTTTATTACTGAGAACCTTCCAAGTCCCTGGCATCCAATTTGGGGGTAGCCCTAAAGGTCAATCAATCAATCAATCAATGTTTACTTATATAGCCCTAAATCACTAGTGTCTCAAAGGGCTGCACAAACCACAACACAAACCACTACAACATCCTCAGTAGGCCCACATAAGGGCAAGGAAAACTCACACCCAGTGGGACGTCGGTGACAATGATGACTATGAGAACCTTGGAGAGGAGGAAAGCAATGGATGTTGAGCGGGTCTAACATGATAGGTAAAAAAAAGTAAAACGAATTAAATATATAGATACGTTGTGTTGGTGGGCAGCAAGGTGGGGCAGGGGTTAGTGCACATGCCTCACAAAACAAAGGTCCTAAGTTCAATTCCGGCCTCGGGATCTTTCAGTGTGAGGTTTGCATGTTCGCCCTATGCCTTTGTGGGTCCCCTCCAGGTACTCCGACTTCTCCAAAAACATGCACCTGGGGATAGGTTGATTGGCAACACTTAATTGGCCCTAGTGTGTGATCGTGAGTGTGATTGTTGTCTGTCTATCTGTGTTGGCCCTGGGTGAGGTGGAGACTTGTTCAGAGTGTACCCCGCCTACTGCCCGAATGCAGCTGAGATAGGCACCAGCGCCCCCCGCGACCCCAAAGGGAATAAGCGGTAGAAAATGGATGGATGGATGGATGTTGTGTTGGTCTTGAAAATGCAAAATAATTAAAATGGCTCCAGCATGCTTGAATTTTTCAGTGTAAAAAGTTTGGACAGCGCTGATGTATGTTAAATGCAATTAGCGAATACTATATTAGGTGATGAATAAATTATATGCATTTAAAATATTTTTCCCCAGCTACTTGTTTTGTTACGGACTTCGACGATTAGACATTGACTAGACACTGTATATAACTGTTCCTTACGTTTTATTACTGGTTGTGGAAATCTTGCCCACCACTGTACTTTGTATGCAAAGGCAAAAGTCCATATTTATGTTCCTCGAAGACTTTCTCAATGGATAGTTTTTAGTGGCCTCGTGGTTAGAGTGTCTGCCCTGAGATGGGTAGGTTGTGAGTTCAAACCCCAGCTGAGTCATACCAAAGACTATAAAAATGGGACCTAATACCTACCTGCTTGACGCTCAGCCTCAAGGGTTGGAATCGGGGTTTAAATCACCAAAAACGATTCCCGGGCGCTGCTGTCCACAAACCCCCCCCCCACTCACCCCTACCCACCTCCCTCGGGGTAAACAAGGGTGATGGGTCAAATGCAGAGAAAAATTTTGCCACACCTAGTGTGTGTGTGACAATCATTGGTACTTTAACGTTTTATTTTCGGGTCTCCCCATGTCTAGCATTAAAAGATTACAGTTGATACAAAATGCGGCTGCTAGACTTTTGACAAGAACAAGAAAGTTTGATCACATTACGCCTGTACTGTATATACCTTTATATACATATATACATACATATATATCTATACTGTATATACCTTTATATACATATATACCTACATGTATATCTATACTGTATATACCTTTATATACATATATACCTACATATATATCTATACTGGCTCACCTGCACTGGCTTCCTGTGCACTTAAGATGTGACTTTAAGGTTTTACTACTTATGTATAAAATACTACACGGTCTAGCTCCATCCTATCTTGCCGATTGTATTGTACCATATGTCCCGGCAAGAAATCTGCGTTCAAAGGACTCCGGCTTATTAGTGATTCCCAAAGCCCAAAAAAAGTCTGCAGGCTATAGAAAGTTTTCCGTTTGGGCTCCAGTACTCTGGAATGCCGTCCCGGTAACAGTTCGAGATGCCACCTCAGTAGAAGCATTTAAGTCTCACCTTAAAACCCATTTGTATACTCTAGCCTTTAAATAGACTCCATTTTTAGACCAGTTGATCTGCCGTTTCTTTTCTTTTTCTCCTATGTCCCACTCTCCCTTGTGGAGGGGGTCCGGTCCGATCCGGTGGCCATGTACTGCTCGCCCGTGTATCGGCTGGTTACATCTCTGCGCTGCTGATCCGCCTCCACTTGGGATGTTTTCCTGCTGGCTCCGCTGTGAACGGGACTCTCGCTGCTGTGTCTGATCCGCTTTGGACTGGACTCTTGCGACTGTGTTTGATCCATTATGGATTGAACTTTCACAGTATCATGTTAGACCCGCTCGACATCCATTGCTTTCCTCCTCTCCAAGGTTCTCATAGTCATCATTGTCACCGACGTCCCACTGGGTGTGAGTTTTCCTTGCCCTTATGTGGGCCTACCGAGGATGTCGTAGTGGTTTGTGTTGTGGTTTGTGCAGCCCTTTGAGACACTAGTGATTTAGGGCTATATAAGTAAACATTGATTGATTGATATGTAAATGTCTTCTTGGACTTGTCCCCACTGATCTGTGTTCCCTTGTGTGTAGACTCCAGTCTTTACAGGCTACGCTCACAGGATGTCCTCCACATGTTGGTTCCAAGAGCCAACACAGAACTTAGGGGGAAATAAGCATTCAGTTATGCTGCTCCCTGGTCATGGAATGACATCCAGAAAGATTTGAAGCTACCGGAATTATCACTTTAAAGTTAAAAGTACCGATGATTGTCACACACACACTAGGTGTGGTGAAATTACTCTCTGCATTTGACCCATCCCCATGTTGACCCCGTGGGAGGTGAGGAGAGCAGTGAGCAGCAGCGGTGGCCGTACGCTTGGGGGAGATGAAGTCAATTTTAAAAGATCAAGAAACCAGTTCTCTTGGGAAATGTACTTGCTTAAAAATGTATTTATTACCTAATCGTTTTAAATAATTTTTGACCTGTTGTGGTATGTTGTTTTTCTGTTGTATTGTCTTCTTGTAATTATTATTGTAACTTTGTTTGTGCCGCCCGGAGATCTTGTCCCAAGTGGAGGAGTTCAAGTACCTCAGAGTCTTGTTCACAAGTGGATTGTGAGGTCAACAGGCAGATCGGTGCGGTGTCTTCAGTAATGCGGACGCTGTATCGATCCATTGTGGTGAAGAAGGAGCTGAGCCGCGAGGCAAAGCTCTCAATTTACCGGTCGATCTACGTTCTCATCTTCACCTATGGTCATGAACTTTGGGTTATGACCGAAAGGACAAGATCACGAGTACAAGCGGCCGAAATGAGTTTTCTCCGCCGGGTGGCGGGGCTCTCCCTTAGAGATAGGGTGAGAAGCTCTGCCATCCGGGGGGAGCTCAAAGTGAGGGATTTTTAATCGCTGCTATCCTGAAATTATAACTAATATCGATACTGTTGTTGATAATATTCATGTTTCTTTCACTACTTTTGGTTTGTTCTGTGTGGTGTTTGTGTCTCCTCTCAATTGCTCTGTTTATTGCAGTTCTGGGTGTTGCTGGGTCAGGTTTGGTTTTGGAATTGGATTGCATTGTTATGGTATTGCTGTGTATTGTTTTGTTGGATTGATTAAAAAATTATAACAATAAAATAAAATACAAATAGATTTTTTTTTAAATGAGAACTGATTCCGAATCGCACAACGTCAGAATCGATTCGTATTCGAATCGATTTTTTCTCACACCCCTACTATTTACCATTTATCTATCTATCTAGTACAGTGGTTCTTAACTAGGGTTCGATCGAACCCTAGGGGTTCGGCGGAGATCAAAACACACCCGACTCTTCGTGTTAAATACAAACTTCTCCCTGTTGGCATATTACGGATTCGGCAACAGCTGATTGATTTGCAGGTGTGTAATTTGTTGTGAGTTTATGCACTGTCTTTGTTTTGTTGTTTGAACAATGTGATGTTCACGCACGGTTCATTTTGTGCACTAGTAAAAAAAACATGGTAACACTTTAGTATGGGGAACATATTCACCATTAATTAGTTGCTTACTAACATGCAAATTAGTAACGTATTGGCTCTTAACTAGTCATTAAGTAGTAACTAATGCCTTATTCGGCATTGCCTTATTATAACCCTAACCCTCTAACCCTGGCCCTAACCCTAACCAAATAACTGTAAATTTAGTCTATATTACTTGGAATATGTTCCCCTAGTGTCCAAATAACTCTTAATTAAGTCTTTGTTACTTAGAATATGTTCCCCATACTAAAGTGTTACGAAAAACATACAACTTTGTGTTGAATTTGAAAAAAGAAAAATGTTTTCACTAAAGAAGGGTTCAGTGACTGCGCATATGAATCTGGTGGGGTTCGGTACCTCCAACAAGGTTAAGAACCACTGATCTAGTATGACAGTTATACTGTCATATTGAAGACGACACTTAAAATGGAAAGCAGGTCCAAAATAAAAGGTCGCAAATGATTAAAAAAAAGGTTCTACTTTTATGTGTTCTCTTAGTGACGTCTGCACAGCATTGCAAAAATGTCTATTATTACCAGCTTTACGTTGTCGTCATGCTGAAAAGTAAACAAAAAACACAGTCGTCAAAGTGATATGATAAACGAGGGGCTCATAACGGACTGAGTTCGATCCAGATAGTTGATATCGGCTTGCTGCTAGACAGCCATAGTTAGCTGATATCAACTAGTTTCCATTTATACTTTTTAAATCCGATCTCAATTCTCACGGTTGTGTTGGATCCACTATGGATTGAACTTTCACAGTATCATGTTAGACCCGTTCAACATCCATTGCTTTCGGTCCCTTAGGGGTGAGGGGGTTGCCCACATATGCGGTCCTCTCCAAGGTTTCTCATAGTCATTGTCACCGACGTCCCACTGGGGTGGGTTTTCCTTGCCCTTATGTGGGCTCTACCGAGGATGTCGTTGTGGTTTGTGCAGCCCTTTGAGACACTAGTGATTTAGGGCTATATAAATAATCATTAATTGATTGATTGAATTCTGTAAACTGCTGTTGGAATTTAAATCTTCCTGAGGGAACTCTCCTGAAGGAATAAATAAACTACTATCTATCCATCTATGTTTAGTATGACAGTCATATTGAAGACGACACCTAAAATGGAAAGCTGGTCCAAAATAAAAGGTTGATAACGATAAAAAAAAAAAAGGTTCTACTTTGATGTGTTCTGTTCGTGAAGTCTGCACAGCGTTGCAAAAAAATGCATGAATATCTATTACTTGAGCATCTTTACGTTGTCATCGTGCCAAAAAGTAAACAAAAAACACAGTCGTCAAAGTGATATGATAAACGAGGGGCTCATAACGGACTGAGTTCGATCCAGATAGTTGATATCGGCTTGCTGCTAGATAGCCATAGTTAGCTGATATCGACTAGTTTACGGTTATACTTTTTAAATCCGATCTCAATTCTCACGGTTGTGTTGGATCCACTATGGATTTAACTTCCACAGTATCATGTTAGACCCGCTCGACATCCATTGCTTTCGGTTCCCCTATAGGGGGTGGGGGTTGCCCACATATGCAGTCCTCTCCATGGTTTCTCATAGTCATAATTTTCACTGTCACCGACGTCCCACTGGGGTGAGTTTTCCTTGCCCTTATGTGGGCTCTACCGAGGATGTTGTTGTGGTTTGTGCAGCCCTTTGAGACATAGTGATTTAGGGCTATATAAATAAACATTGATTGATTGATTGATTGAATTCTGTAGACTGCTGTTGGAATTTAAATTTTCCTTAGGGAACTCTCCTGAAGGAATAAACTACTATCTATCCATCTATATCTAGTATGACAGTCATATTGAAGACGACACCTAAAATGGAAAGCTGGTCCAAAATAAAAGGTCGATAAAGATAAAAAAAAAAGGATCTACTTTGATGTGTTCTGTTCGTGACGTCTGTACAGCGTTGCGCAAAATGCATGAATATCTATTACTTGACCATCTTTACGTTGTCGTATTGCCGAAAAGTAAACAAAAAACACAGTCGTCAAAGTGATATGATGAACGAGGGGCTCATAACGGATTGAGTTCGATCCAGATAGTTGATATCGGCTTGCTGCTAGATAGCCATAGTTAGCTGATATCGACTAGTTTCCATTTATACCTTTTAAACCCGATCTCAATTGTAGCAGTTGTGTTGGATCCACTATTGATTGAACTTTCACAGTATCATGTTGGACCCGCTCGACATCCATTGCTTTCGGTCCCCTAGGAGGGGGGGTTGCCCACATATGCGGTCCTCTCCAAGGTTTCTCATAGTCATCATTTTTACTGTCACCGACGTCCCACCGGGGTGATTTTTCCTTGCCCTTATGTGGGCTCTACCGAGGATGTTGTTGTGGTTTGTGCAGCCCTTTGAGACACTAGTGATTTAGGGCTATATAAATAAACATTGATTGATTGATTGATTGAATTCTGTAGACTGCTGTTGGAATTTAAATTTTCCTGAGGGAACTCTCCTGAAGGAATAAATATACTACTATCTATCCAGCTATATCTAGTATGACAGTCATATTGAAGACAACACCTAAAATGGAAAACGGGTCCAAAATAAAAGGTTGATAACGATAAAAAAAAAAAGGTTCTACTTTGATGTGTTCTGTTCGTGAAGTCTGCACAGCGTTGCAAAAAAATGCATGAATATCTATTACTTGAGCATCTTTACGTTGTCGTCGTGCCAAAAAGTAAACAAAAAACACAGTCGTCAAAGTGATATGATAAACGAGGGGCTCAAAACGGACTGAGTTCGATCCAGATAGTTGATATCGGCTTGCTGCTAGATAGCCATAGTTAGCTGATATCGACTAGTTTCCGTTTATACTTTTTAAATCCGATCTCAATTCTCACGGTTGTTGGATCCACTATGGATTGAACTTTCACAGTATCATGTTAGACCCGCTCGACATCCATTGCTTTCGGTCCCCTAGGAGGGGGGGTTGCCCACATATGCGGTCCTCTCCAAGGTTTCTCAATAGTCATGATTTTCACTGTCACCGACGTCCCACTGGGGTGAGTTTTCCTTGCCCTTATGTGGGCTCTACCGAGGATGTCGTTGGGGTTTGTGCAGCCCTTTAAGACATTAGTGATTTAGGGCTATATAAATAAACATTGATTGATTGATTGATTGATTGAATTCTGTAGACTGCTGTTGGAATTTAAATTTTCCTTAGGGAACTCTCCTGAAGGAATAAATAAACTACTATCTATCCATCTATGTTTAGTATGACAGTCATATTGAAGACGACACTTAAAATGGAAAGCTGGTCCAAAATAAAAGGTCGATAACGATAATAAAAAAAAAAGGTTCTACTTTGATGTGTTCTCTTCGTGACGTCTGTACAGCGTTGCGCAAAATGCATGAATTTCTATTACTTGAGCATCTTTACGTTGTCGTCGTGCCGAAAAGTAAACAAAAAACACAGTCGTCAAAATGATATGATAAACGAGGGACTCATAACGGACTGAGTTCGATCCAGATAGTTGATATCGGCTTGCTGCTAGATAGCTGATATCGACTAGTTTCCATTTATACTTTTTAAATCCGATCTCAATTCTCACGGTTGTGTTGGATCCACTATGGATTTAACTTCCACAGTATCATGTTAGACCCGCTCGACATCCATTGCTTTCGGTTCCCCTATTAGGGGGGGGGGGGGGGGGTTGCCCACATATGCAGTCCTCTCCAAGGTTTCTCATAGTCATCATTTTCACTGTCACTGACGTCCCACTGGGGTGAGTTTTCCTTGCCCTTATGTGGGCTCTACCGAGGATGTTGTTGTGGTTTGTGCAGCCCTTTGAGACATATTGATTTAGGGCTATATAAATGAACATTGATTGATTGATTGAATTCTGTAGACTGCTGTTGGAATTAAAATGTTCCTTAGGGAACTCTCTTGAAGGAATAAACTACTATCTATCCATCTATATCTAGTATGACAGTCATATTGAAGACGACACCTAAAATGGAAAGCTGGTCCAAAATAAAAGGTCGATAAAGATTTTAAAAAAAAGGTTCTACTTTGATGTGTTCTCTTAGTGACGTCTGTACAGCGTTGCAAAAAATGCATGAATTTCTATTACTTGACCATCTTTACGTTGTCGTCGTGCCGAAAAGTAAACAAAACACAGTCGTCAAAACGGACTGAGTTCGATCCAGTTAGCTGATATCGGCTAGTTAGCCATAGTTCGCTGATATCGGCCAGTTAGCCATAGTTGTTGTTGCGGCTAACAGCATGGCGGCGGGCTAGTGGATTAGCCCAAATAGCAACTAAACGTCCGCAGGTTCCAAAATAACCTCGGGTTGGAACATTGGAACCAGCTTGCGAGTGGACGCCTTTAACCGCCGGGACCACTGTGGCCTCCCCGCCTGCATTGTTGCGTCGCGGAGGAGAAGAAGAAGAAGATACTTGAAGGAGGAGGAGAAGAAGAAGAACATACTTGGGCGGGATCCCCTTCTTCGGTGGTATAATGGCGGCGAGAGTTTTTTTTAAGCGACGAGTTGCTGTCTCCCCCACTGTCGAAATTCCCAATTGGCCCACTCTGTCAACCACACAGCCATGAACCCAAAAAAGTGACGTTTTCCCCGGCATGGGAAATAAGACATGTTGAGAAAGGCTCACCTCTGTTTGACGTGCCGCTTTGACGTGGAGGAGATGGTATATAGCAAGTTGACTTGTGGCTCGGGCTAGAAGCGCGGCGCTGATTGGCTGAAAGGGGCCGCGGCGTCCGCCAATAGCGTGCCTCGACACTAGAGTTTGTAGTTCAAAAGTGCGGAAGTGCTGTCCAGCGGCGTTGATATCTTTTTTTTTAATTTTATTTTATTTTTGTCATTTTGGATTTTTTTTTTTTCTTTAACTTTTGTTTATAAATTTCAACATTGACAAACAAACGAGAAACAATAATCAAAATAAGTACAAAACAGTACAAAACAAAACAGCGCCAGGGGGTTGTAAATTCAAGAAAACTTAAATAGAATACAAACAATATATACCGTATTTCCTTGAATTGCCGCAGGGCATATAGTATGCGCCTGCCTTGAATTACTGCCAGGTCAAAATCGCTTCGCAAAATTATTAGCGCATGCTTAGTATTACTGCCTGGTCAAACTCGTGACGTCACGAGTGACACTTCCCCTGTCATCATTTTCAAAATAAAGGAGGCTGATTTCAATACCGGTAGTTTGGAATCGCATAAAGGGAAGAAAATTAAGAGCTATTCAGTCGGATTTAAAGTCCAGGCTTACATCACACTCAAATTTTTACTGCATACCTTTGGTAAGTGCCGGAGTGAGAAGAGGTTTTAAAATAATTAGCGCATGCTTACTTTTACCGCATGCCGTTGGTAAGCGCAGGAGTGAGAAGAGGTTTTAAATTAAGGAAACACGGTATATACATGAATGTGAGTGTGAATGTTGTCCGTCTATCTGTGTTGGCCCTGCGATGAGGTGGCGAATTGTCCAGGGTGTGCACCGCCTTCCGCCCGATTGTAGCTGATAGTGGCGCCAGCGCCCCCGCAACCCCAAAAAAGGGAATAAGCGGTAGAAAATGTATATATATATATATATATATATACGGTATTTCCTTGAATTGCCGCCGGGGCGCTAATTAATTTAAAACCCCTTCTTACTCCTGCGCTTACCAAAGGTATGCAGTAAAAATTTGAGTGTGATGAAAGCTTGGACCTTAAAGGCCTACTGAAAGCCACTACTAGCGACCACGCAGTCTGATAGTTTATATATCAATGATGAAATATTAACATTGCAACACATGCCAATACGGCCTTTTTAGTTTACTAAATTGCAATTTAAAATTTCCCGCGGAGTTTCTTGTTGAAAACGTGGTGGAGTGATGACGCGTGCGCGTGACGTCCCGGGTTGCAGGGGACATATTAGCGCAGCACCATTTGCAGTTAAAAGTCGTCTCTTTTCATCGCGCAATTAAAGAGTATTTTGGACATCTGTGTTGCTGAATCTTTTGCAATTTGTTCAATTAATAATGGAGACGTCAAAGTAGAAAGATGGAGTTGGGAAGATTTAGCCTTTAGCCACACAAACACGTTGTTTCCTTGTTTAAAATTCCGGGAGGTGAAGATTTACTATGGATCAGAGCGGTCAAGCGAACATGGTTCCCGACCACTTGTCAACCGGCAGGTTTCGTTGAGAAAAATGTGGTAAAAAGTCGCCTCTTACCGGAGATCAGCTGAGCTTGTGCCGTCCATGCAGCTGCCGTCGACTCAGACACTGGCTTCAAGACACCCGTGGACACACCCCTCCGACTATCAGGTACTATTTAATCTCACTAAAACACTTGCAACACAATGGAAAGATAAGGGATTTCCCAGAATTATCCTAGTAAATGGGTCTAAAAACATCTGAATCCATCCCAATGCAATCACCTTTTTTTTTTTTTTTTCTAGTCCGTCGCTATTAATATCCTCAAACACAAATCTTTCATCCTCGCTCAAATTAATGGGGAAATTGTTGTTTTCTCGGTCTGAATAGCTCTTTTTGTTGGAGGCTCCCATTAAAAACAATGTGAGGACGTGAGGAGCCCTCACACTTGTGACGTCATCGTCTGCGACTTCCGGTACAGGCAAGGCTTTTTTATTAGCGACCAAAAGTTGCTAACTTTATCGTCGATGTTCTCTACTAAATCCTTTCAGCAAAAATATGGCAATATCGCGAAATGATCAAGTATGACACATAGAATGGACCTGCTATCCCCGTTTAAATAAGAACATCTCATTTCAGTAGGCCTTTACATCTTACTGAATAGTTCTTAATCTTCTTCCCTTTATGCAATTTTAAATTACCGGTATTGAAATCAGCCTCCTTTATTTTGAAAATGATGACAGGGGAAGTGTTGCTCGTGATGTCATGAGTTTGACCCGGCAGTAATACTAAGCATGCACTAATTATTTTGGGAAGCGAGTTTGACCCGGCAGTAATTCAAGGCAGGCGCATACTGTACTATATGCAATCCAAGGAAATACAGTTGTCTATTGCTTGGCAACTGCTCGCTAGTGTTACCATATCTGAGTTATTGTGTAGAAACGTGGGGAAACAACTATTGACAACACTAAATTGTTGCTAGTAGTGGTGTGGGGGAAAATCGATTCGAAAACCGAATCGCCATTCTCACGTTGTGCAATTCAGAATCGATTCTCTTCTTTGTTTTTTATCAATTTTTTCTTTTTTAATTTATTTTATCAATCAACAAATCAATACACAGCAATACCATAACAATGCAATCCAATTCCAAAACCAAACCTGAGCCAGCAACACTCAGAACTGCAATAAACAGAGCAATTGAGAGGAGACACAAACACCACACAGAACAAACCAAAAGTAGTGAAACAAAAATGAATATTATCAACATCCATCTATTTTCTACCGCTTATTCCCTTTTGGGGTCGCTGGCGCCTATCTCAGCTACAATCGGGCGGAAGGCGGGGTACACCCTGGACAAGTCGCCACCTCATCAACAGTATCAATATTAGTTATAAATTCAGCATAGCAGTGATTAAAAATCCCTCATTGACATTATCATTAGACATTTATAAAAAACATTTAAAAAAGGCTTACACTTGCATCACATCTCATAAGCTTGACAACACACTGTGTCCAATGTTTTCACAAAGATAGAATAAGTCATATTTTTGGTTCGTTTAATAGTTAAAACAAATTTACATTATTGCAATCAGTTGATAAAACATTGTCCTTTACAATTATAAAAGCTTTTTAAAAAATCTACTACTCTGCTAGCATGTCAGCAGACTGGGGTAGATCCTGCTGAAATCCTATGTATTGAATGAATACAGAATCCTTTTGAATCGGAAAAATATCGTTTTTGAATCGAGAATCGCGTTGAATTGAAAAAAATCGATATATAATCGAATCGCGACCACAAGAATCAATATTGAATCGAATCATGGAACCCCCAAAAATTTGCAGCCCTAATTGCTAGTGTGTGAATGTGAGTGTGAATGTTGTCTATCTGTGTTGGCCCTGCGATAAGGTAGCGACTTGTCCAGGGTGTACCCCGCCTTCTGCCCAAATGCGGCTGAGATAGCTCCAGCGACCCCAAAAGGGATAAGCGGTAGAAAGTGAATTGTGGACCCCGACTTAAACAAGTTGAAAAACTTATTCGGGTGTTAACATTTGGTGGTCAATTGTACGGAATATGTACTGTACTGTGCAATCTACTAATAAAAGTATCAATCAATTAATCAATCCAAATGGATGGATGGAACCACAAATGTGCGTTTCATTCCCTAACAGTGTTTACAAAAAATATCAATTAGAATAATACATAATGTTGGACATAGACAACATACAAACCGTTTATTTATTGAGTTACAATTATTGAAATTCAACAATTTGATGCATTTACAAACAGCTCGAATGATGTACAAACCCCGTTTCCAAATGAGTTGGAAATTGTGTTAGATGTAAATATAAACAGAATACAATGATTTGCAAATCCTTTTCAACCCATATTCAGTTGAATGCACTACAAAGACAACATATTTGATGTTCAAACTGATAAACTTTTTTTTTTTGCAAATAATCATTAACTTTAGAATTTGATGCCAGCAACACGTGACAAAGAAGTTGGGAAAGGTGGCAATAAATACTGATAAAGTTGAGGAATGCTCATCAAACACTTATTTGGAACATCCCACAGGTGTGCAGGCTAATTGGGAACAGGTGGGTGCCATGATTGAGAATAAAAACAGCTTCCCAAAAAATGCTCAGTCTTTCACAAGAAAGGATGGGGCGAGGTACACCCCTTTGTCCACAACTGCGTGAGCTAATTGTCAAACAGTTTAAGAACAACGTTTCTCAAAGTGCTATTGCAAGAAATTTAGAGATTTCAACATCTACGCTCCATAATATCATCAAAAAGTTCAGAGACTCTAAAGAAATCACTCCACGTAAGCGGCATGACCGGAAACCAACATTGAATGACCGTGACCTTCGATCCCTCAGACGGCGCTGTATCAAAAACCGACATCAATCTCTAAAGGATATCACCAGATGGGCTCAGGAATACTTCAGAAAACCACTGTCACTCAATACAGTTTGTCACTACATCTGTAAGTGCAAGGTAAAGCTGTACTGTGCAAAGCGAAAGCCATGTATCAACAACATCCAGAAACGCCGCCAGCTTCTGTTTGCCTGAGATCCTCTAAGATTGACTGATGCAAAGTGGAAAAGTGTTCTGCGGTCTGACGAGTCCACATTTCAAATTGTTTTTGGAAACTGTGGATGTTGTGTCCTCTGATTGACACCAGGTGTGGGCAGGTGCCAATCAGCTGCAGCTGAGGGAAAAACCGCGCACAGGGGGAAAAAAACAGGAAACAGACAAAATAAGAGTGCTGACCGGAACTCAAAAACAGGAACTTAACGCCAAAAAAACGGAAATGCTGATTATCGGTCCTGCTAGACACCGACCTCTATTTAGTAATACAACTTTAACATTTGACAACCAAATAATAAAACAAGGTGACTCGGTAAAAAATCTGGGTATTATCTTCGACCCAACTCTCTCCTTTGAGTC
>NC_084621.1:10840285-10980285 GCF_033978795.1 Nerophis ophidion
GATATTGGAATCGGTAATTAAGAGTTGGACAATTTTGGATATCGGCAAAAAAAGCCATTATCGGAAATCTCTAAAAATTAGGCAAAACAATGTACTAATTCCACGACTGTATATATCGGTATCAGTTGATATCGACATGGGTAATTAAGAGTTGGAAAATATCAGATATTGGCAAAAAAGCCATTATCGAACATCTCTAAAAATTAGGGATAATAATGTGTTAATTCCACGACTGTACATACCAGTATTGGTTGATATTGGAATCGGTAATTAAGAGTTAGATAATATCGGCGATCGGCAAAAAAAATCCATTATCGGACATCTCTAAAAGTTAGGCATAATAATGTGTTAATTCCACCACTGTATATATCAGTATTGGTCGATATCAGAATCGGTAGTTAAGAGTTGGACAATATCGGATATCGGCAAAAAAAGCCAATATCGGACATCTCTAAAAATTAGGCATAATAATGTGTTAATTCCACCACTGTATATATCAGTATCGGTTGCTATCGGAATCGGTAATTAAGAGTTGGACGATATCGGATATCGACAAAAAAGCATTATCGGACATCTCCAAGAACTAGGTATAATAATGTGTTAATTCCACAACTGTATGAATCGGTATTGGTTGTGGTTGATGTCAGAATCGGTAATTAAGAGTTGGACAATATCGGATATCGACAGAAAAGCCATTATCGGACATCTCTAAAAATGGGGCATAATAATGTGTTAATTCCACGACTGTATATATCGGTATCGGTTGATATCGGAATCGATAATTAATGGTTGGACAATATCAGATATCTGCAAAAAAGCCATTATCGGACATCCCTTAAAATTAGGCAAAAATAATGTGTTAATTCCACGACTGTATATATCGGTATCGGTTGATATCGGAATCAGGAATTAAGAGTTGCACAAAATCGGAAAACGGCAAAAAAGCAACTATCGGACATTTCTAAAAATTAGGCATAATAATGTGTTAATCCAACCACTGCATATATCCGTATCGGTTGATATCGGAATCGGGAATTAAGAGTTGGACAATATCAGATATCGGCAAAAATGCCATTATCGGACAGCTCTGAAAATTAGGCATAATAATGCGTTAATTCCACGACTGTATATATCGTATCGGTTGATATCGGAATCGATAAATAAGGGTTGGACAATATCGACAAAAAAGCCATTATTGTACATCTCCAAAAATTAGGCAAAATAATGTGTTAATTCCACGACTGTATATACTGGTATCGGTTGATATCGGAATAGGTAATTAAGAGTTGGACAATATCGGATATCACCAAAAAAGCCTTTATCGAACATCTCTAAAAACTAGGCATAATAATGTGTTAATTCCACGACTGGTATCGGTTTTCGGAAACGATAATTAAGAGTTGGACAATATCAGATATCGGGCAAAAAAGCCATTATCGGACATTTCTAATAAATTAGGCATAATAATGTGTTAATAACACGACTGGTATCGGTTTTCGGAAACGATAATTAAGAGTTGGACAATATCAGATATCGGGCAAAAAAGCCATTATCGGACATTTCTAAAAATTAGGCATAATAATGTGTTAATCCCACGACTGTATATATCGGTATCGGTTGATAATGTGTTAATTCCACCACTGTATATATCCGTATCGGTTGATATGGAAATCGGTAATTAAGAGTTGGACAATATCGGAATATCAGGAAAAAAGCCATTATCGGACATCTCCAAAAACTAGGCATAATAATGTGTTAATTCCACGACTGTATACATGGGTATCGGTTGATATCGGAAACGGTAATTAAGAGTTGGACAATATCGGAATATTGGCAAAAAAGCCATTATCGTACATCTCCAAAAACTAGGCATAATAATGTGTTAATACCACGACTGTATATATCAGTATCGGTCAATATCAGAATCGTAATTAGGAGTCGGACAATATCTGATATCAGCAAAAAATCCATTATCGGAAATTTCTAAAAACTAGGCATAATAATGTGTTAATTCCATGACTGTATATATCAGTATCGGTTGATATCGGAATCGTAATTAAGAGTCGGACAATATCTGATATCGGCAAAAAATCCATTATCGGAAAACTCTAAAAATCAGGCATAATAATGTGTTAATTCCACGACTGTATATATCAGTATCGGTTGATATCGGAATCGTAATTAAGAGTCGGACAATATCTGATATCGGCAAAAAAGCCATTTTCGGACATCTCTAAAATATTAGGCATAATAATGTGTTAATTGCACGACTGTATATATCAGTATCGGTTGATAGCGGAATCGTAATTAAGAGTCGGACAATATCTGATATCGGCAAAAAATCCATTATCGTACATCTCTAAAAATCAGGCATAATAATGTGTTAATTCCACGACTTTATATATGGGTTTTGGTTGATATCGGAAACGGTAATTAAGAGTTGGACAATATCGGAATATTGGCAAAAAAGCCATTATCGGACATTTCCAAAAACTAGGCATAATAATGTGTTAATTCCACGACTGTATATATCAGTATCGGTTGATATCGGAATCGTAATTAAGAGTCGGACAATATCTGATATCGGCAAAAAAATCCATTATCGGACCGCTCTAAAAATCAGACATAATAATGTGTTAATTCCACGACTGTATATATCAGTATCGGTTGATATCGGAATCGTAATTAAGAGTCGGACAATATCTGATATCGGCAAAAAATCCATTATCGGAGATCTCTAAAAATCAGGCATAATAATGTGTTAATTCCGCGACTGTATATATCGGTATCAATTGAAACCGGAATCGGTAATTAAGAGTTGGACATTATCGGCGATCGGCAAAAAAGAAATTATCGGACATCTCTAAGAATTAGGCATAATAATGTGTTAATTCCACGACTGTATACATCGGTATCAGTTGATATTGGAATCAGTAATTAAGAGTTGGAAAATATCGGAATATCGGCAAAAAAGCCATTATCGGACATCTCCAAAAACTAGGCATAATAATGTGTTAATTCCACGACTGTATCTATCAGTATCGGTTGATATCGTAATCGTAATTAAGAGTCGGACAATATCTGATATCGGCAAAAAAATCCATTATCGGAGCTCTCTAAAAATCAGGCATAATAATGTGTTAATTCCACGACTGTATATATCAGTATCGGTTGATATCGGAATCGTAATTAAGAGTCGGACAATATCTGATATCGGCAAAAAAGCCATTATCGGACATTTCCAAAAACTAGGCATAACAATGTGTTAATTCCACGACTGTATATATCGGTATCGGTTGATATCGGAATCGATAATTAAGGGTTGGACAATATCAGATATCTGCAAAAAAGCCATTATCGGACATCTCTAAAAATTATGCATAATAATGTGTTAATTCCACGACTGTATATATCAGTATCGGTTGATATCGGAATCGTAATTAAGAGTCGGACAATATCTGATATCGGCAAAAAAGCCATTATCGGACATTTCCAAAAACTAGGCATAACAATGTGTTAATTCCACGACTGTATATATCGGTATCGGTTGATATCGGAATCGATAATTAAGGGTTGGACAATATCAGATATCTGCAAAAAAGCCATTATCGGACATCTCTAAAAATTATGCATAATAATGTGTTAATTCCACGACTGTATATATCGGTATCGGTTGATATTGAAATCGGTAATTAAGAGTTGGACAATATCGGCAAAAAAGCCATTATCGGACATCTCCCAAAACTAGGCATAATAATGTGTTAATTCCACGACTGTATATATCAGTATCGGTTGATATCGGAAATGGTAATTAAGAGTCGGACAATATCTGATATCGGCAAAAAAGCCTTTTTCGGACATCTCTAAAATATTAGGCATAATAATGTGTTAATTGCACGACTGTATATATCAGTATCGGTTGATATCGGAATCGTAATTAAGAGTCGGACAATATCTGATATCGGCAAAAAATCCATTATCGGAAATCTCAAAAAATCAAGCATAATAATGTGTTAATTCCACGACTGTATATATGGGTATTGGTTGATATCGGAAACGGTAATTAAGAGTTGGACAATATCGGAATATTGACAAAAAAGCCATTATCGTACATCTCCAAAAACTAGGCATAATAATGTGTTAATACCACGACTGTATATATCAGTATCGGTCGATATCAGAATCGTAATTAAGAGTCGGACAATATCTGATATCAGCAAAAAATCCATTATCGGAAATTTCTAAAAACTAGACATAATAATGTGTTAATTCCACGACTGTATATATGGGTATCGGTTGATATAGGAAACGGTAATTAAGAGTCGGACAATATCGGATATCGGCAAAAAATCCATTATCGGAAATCTCTAAAAATCAGGCATAATAATGTGTTAATTCCACGACTGTATATATCGGTATTAGTTGAAACCGGAATCGGTAAATAAGAGTTGGACATTATCGGCGATCGGCAAAAAAGACATTATCGGACATCTCTAAGAATTAGGCATAATAATGTGTTAATTCCACGACTGTATATATCGGTATCGGTTGATATTGGAATCGGTAATTAAGAGTTGGACAATATCGGATGTCGGCAAAAAAGCCATTATCGGACAACTCTATTATTATTTATGTGTTTGTTATCATTCTAGCAGTAGTACTCTGTTTTTCAAGCAAATATTTTCGCACTGTTCTCTAAAAAGGTGTGTGGTGATTTTTTTAGTTGTGCTTAAAGTCCCATGAAGGAACTTCACATGTTTACATTTGCACAATTCATCATGAAAAGAAGCTAAAAGCAGAGTTTATTAATCTCAGCAGCTTCTCCTTACATAATATTGGTCACCCAACGTTATTCCCTTTGAGGTCGCGGGGGGCGCTGTGCCTATCTCAGTTACAATCGGGCGGAAGGCGGTGTACACCCTGACAAGTCGCCATCTCATCACAGAGCCAACACAGATAGATGCTAAGTAAAAAAAAAAAAAAGTGTCGAGTCAACAGTTTGTCCTTCAGGTTATGTCATTTTGCCTTCGCAAAGACAGCGTTCAATGTCCGTCGTGACTTTTACCGACGCCGCTTTTATTCAATCTGCACGAGCGTTTCCCCGCCACCTGGACACTCATCCAGTCGACTCTCCTCCTCGGCATCCAGCGCCGCATGAACTGTTATATTTACAGAAGGAGAGTCAATCCCTGCGAGCCCCCGTGTGCCCGGCCGACCCCCGCGCGGGACGAGCGACTCCTCCAGACTGCCGAACCAGACGCCAAATGGTATTAAAGAGCTGGAGCGCCGCCAGACGGGCCTCACGTCGCAGAATCTAATTATTCGACCTTGAAGTAGAAAGCCTTCAGAGTGCTGGGGCGGCCATCTTTTGTGTTGTTTTGTTGTCTGTTGTTTGTCTCTGTAGTTGTTGTGCTGTTTACATAACATGTGAAGTAAAAATGGACTTGTTATTATTGTTTGCTGCTAACCGCTTGCATGCATTGCCATGACTAGAAAAGGGTGCCTTTCACTTTGTAATCAATATGATACCAGAACCTGCGGATCAATCACTGTCAAAACCTTCTCTGCTGGTCTAACATCAATCAGGATCATCATTTAATAAAAGTTAATTCTATTTACCGTGACTTACTTACGTATAAAATACTACACTGTCTAGCTCCATCCTATTTTGCTGATTGTATTGTACCATGTGTTTGATATATTGATTGATTGAAACTTTTATTAGTAGATGTGGGGAGGCGGCGGGGCAGGGCACGCTGCAGCCCTGCCCAAGATGGCGGCAAGGAGGCGGAGGATGCGGCAGAGCAGAGAGGAAACCGCCGCAATCCAATTCAGGTGCGTGGCTCACACACCGGGACACTATTAACATTTCTCCTGATGCTGCATAAAAAGGGAGAAGGAGGAGAGATCGGGGCGGAAGGAGCTGGAGAGCCTGCGAAAAACGGACAAAGAGCGGCAGCAGCAAAAGAGAGAGAAAACAGCACAAAAGAGACGACGGCGCGGCCGGCTGAAAGAGCGACCGAGGAGCGAGCAGCGGAGAGGAGCTGAAAGATCCATCCGAGCTGCAGAAGAGCTTAATTGAAAAATCAATCAATCAATCAATGTTTACTTATATAGCCCTAAATCACTAGTGTCTCAAAGGGCTGCACAAACCACAACACGAACCACTACGACATCCTCGGTAGGCCCACATAAGGGCAAGGAAAACTCACACCCAGTGGGACGTCGGTGACAATGATGACTATGAGAACCTTGGAGAGGATGAAAGCAATGGATGTCGAGCGGGTCTAACATGATACTGTGAAACTTCAATCCATAAGGGATCCAACACAGCAGCGAGAGTCCCGTCCACAGCGGGAAACCATCCCAAGCGGAGGCGGATCAGCAGCGCAGAGATGTCCCCAGCCGATACACAGGCAAGCAGTACATGGCCACCGGATCGGACCGGACCCCCTCCACAAGGGAGAGTGGGACAAAGGAGGAAAAGAAAAGAAACGGCAGATCAACTGGTCTAAAAATTGAGTCTATTTAAAGGCTAGAGTATACAAATGAGTTTTAAGGTGAGACTTAAATGCTTCTACTGAGGTGGCATCTCGAACTGTTACCGGGACGGCATTCCAGAGTACTGGAGCCTGAACGGAAAACGCTCTATAGCCCGCAGACTTTTTTTGGGCTTTGGGAATCACTAATAAGCCGGAGTCCTTTGAAGGCAGATTTCTTGCCGGGACATATGGTACAATACAATCGGCAAGATAGGATGGAGCTAGACCGTGTAGTATTTTATACGTAAGTAGTAAAACCTTAAAGTCACATCTTAAGTGCACAGGAAGCCAGTGCAGGTGAGCCAGTATAGATATATATGTAGGTATATATGTATATAAAGGTATATACAGTATAGATATATATGTAGGTATATATGTATATAAAGGTATATACAGTATAGATATATATGTAGGTATATATGTATATAAAGGTATATACAGTATAGATATATATGTAGGTATATATGTATATAAAGGTATATACAGTACAGGCGTAATGTGATCAAACTTTCTTGTTCTTGTTTAAAGTCTACCAGCCGCATTTTGTACCAACTGTAATCTTTTAATGCTAGACATGGGGAGACCCGAAAATAAAGAGTCAAACCTTGTGCAAAAACGATGTCCTTCCTGGGTGGTCAGTGGAACCTGAGCAACGACAGGGAAAGTCGTCCACAGTAGATTGCACAGTACAGTACATATTCCGTACAATTGACCACTAAATGGTAACACCCCAATAAGTTTTTCAAGTCCACGTTGATCAATTCATGGCAAGAAATCTGCGTTCAAAGAACTCCGGCTTATTAGTGATTCCCAGAGCCCCAAAAAAGTCTGCGGGCTATAGAGCGTTTTCTATTCGGGCTCCAGTACTCTGGAATGCCCTCCCGGTAACAGTTAGAGATGCTACCTCAGTAGAAGCATTTAAGTCTCACCTTAAAACTCATTTGAATACGCTACACTTTAAATAGACCTCCTTTTCAGACCAGTTGATCTGCCGTTTCTTTTCTTTTCTACTCTGTCCCTCTCCCTTGTGGAAGGGGGGGCATGGATGAAGTACTGGCTGTCCAGAGTCGGGAACCAGGGTGGACCGCTCGCCTGTGCATTGGCTGCTGACCCATCTCAGCTCGGGATGGTCTCCTGCTGGCCCCACTATGGACTGGACTCTAACTATAATGTTAGATCCACTATGGACTGGACTTACACAATATTATGTTAGACCCACTTGACGTCCATTGCATCTGGTCTCCCCTAAAGAAGGGGTGGGAGGGGGTCACCCACATCTGCGGTCCTCTTTAAGGTTTCTGATAGTCATCCAGATTGACGTCCCACTGGGTTGTGAGTTTTTCCTTGCCCCTTTGTCGGCTCTGAACCGAGGATAATTATATGTATAAATATAATTCACTTCACTTATATAAGTCTTGAAATTGTTTGTATTTGTGGTCCAATATGGCTTTTTCAACATTTTGGGTTGCCGACCCCTGTAATAGGGTCCAACTGAGACAGGCTCAAGCACCCCCCGTGACCTCAAAAGGGACAAGCGGTAGAAAAATGGATGGATGGATGATTACAGGTTAGTAATTCATTTAAAAAAAAGCAGCCCTCTGAAAGCAGCCATTTCTGCGAGGTGGCCCTCAAAGAAAATAAGTTTGACACTGTCAGGTTTGTACCTGACAGTTTGGTCAAGTTTTAGTTTTTCCTCTGTGTTTGTCTTATTTCCTGTCAGCCCTCTTATTTTGTCTTTATTTCCTGCTGTAATCCCTGGGTGTTTTTCTCCTCAGCTGTGGCTGATTGGCACGGGGCCACACCTGGTGTCAATCAGCCAGGTGCTATTTAGACCTGCTTGTTCCTCCACTCTGGGCTGGAGTATTGTCGTTACCTCTTGCCACTCCTACCCTTTGAGCATGCTGTCATTTCGTCCAAGTTCCTGTTTCCTGTCTCCTAGTTCGGGTTCTTTTCGTTATTTTTGAAGATTAAATCATGTTTACCTGCACAATGCCTGCCGCCTTCTCTGCATCTTGGGGTCCGTCAACACAGACATTCGACAGACACCCCTGGTTTAAGAGATCTAATAAGTCTTTCATTGATGCATATCATTAAAAAAACAACAACCTGAATGCTGAGAAAGTCACATCCAAGTGTGCACCAAGTACCTTTTTCTTTTTACATTTGCAGTCTGGACCAGCGTACCGAACCACAAGTGTGAAAGCAGCCGTATTGATTTTTTTGTCCTTTATACCTCTCTATCTCTCTATGGGTATGATTTAGATTGAAGTTTATGAATAAGTGCCAGAGAACAGACTTTGGAAGGACAAAGTGTAGCATAAAAAATCTTTTTTTTTTTTTTTTTTTGCGATAAATGCGTCAAAGAGCATGGATCTCTGCCAAGGCCCATAAATATTGTGTCCAAAAAGGCAGGAGGATGTTCCCGCACGCTCACATTGAGACTTCATTAAAATCTACTATTCTTCCACACAAGGTTCTTCTTGTCTGAATGAAAAATGATGGCCCAGAGACTGCTATTAGTGTGTGAGATTTACCATGCTTCTTCACACATTTGATATGATTAAAAGGTTAAAGATCTCATCAATCAAAGGGGGGAATTTACCCGCAGGTGCGCTTGCACTATTCAATCACGGACGAGGGTCCTATCTGGGAGAAAGGTGCTCGGATTTGAGGTTTGATGTTCCAGTGTTCCAGGGCTTGTGTAGTGTCTACTGCAAATTGGAATAATTAATGGTGGATATTGGTGAAAAGTAGATCAATATTGCTTACACTGCCTGCGATAATGTGGCGACTTGTCCAAGGGTGTACACCGCCTTCCGCCCGAATGTAGATGAGATAGGCTCCAGCAACCCCAAAAGGGACAAGCGGTAGAAAACAGATAGATGCTTACACAGAAAAAAGTCAGGCTACCTCAGCAGTCCCCCCTTTCTTAAACTTACATTTTGACACTGTGAATTTCCCGGGTTAATACGAATTTCTCTTCTGTAATCTATTTGTGTTTTCTCCATGTGCTTGATGTTTGGCCGGAATTGTGCCCTTGTATGGGGAATTTATGGCATTTGCAGCTGAGATAGGCGCCAGCAACCCCAAAAGGGAATAAGCGGTAGAAAATGGATGGATACAAAAAACATACACCTGGGGATAGGTTGATTGTCAACACTAAATTGGCAAATAATTGCTATTTTGAAATCTAGTGGACACATTTAGAACAGTGGTTTCCTTCGTTCAAAAATGTTAGCTCATTTTTACACAGGGGTTAGTGCGTTTTGATTGATTGATTGATACTTTTATTAGTAGATTGCACAGTTCAGTACATATTCCGTACAATTGACCACTAAATGGTAACACCCCAATAAGTTTTTCAACTTGTTTAAGTCGGGGTCCACGTTAATCAATTCATGGAACAAATATAAACTATCAGCATAATAGGTCTAATTTGTCTTGTTATATTCTTATTTTACTGTTATATTTTTATTCCCATTGTTGCTTTTTAGCTTTTATTCTTATTGTAATATTTCTCTATTTTGTTTCCATCTAAACCCCCATTATTTACTTTTATTTTGATTTAAATTGATCTCAACTCTGTACACTGCTGCTGGAATTTTAATTTTCCTGAAGGAACTCTCCTGAAGGAATCAATAAAGTACTATCTATCTATCTATCTATCTATCTAATACAGTCATCACACAAGTTAATCATCATAGTTCATACATTAAATTATTTACATTATTTACAATCTGGGGGGTGGGATGAGGAGCTTTGGTTGATATCAGTACTTCAGTCATCAACAATTGTATCAACAGAGAAATGGACATTGCACCTCACAATGAGACGCTCCTGGGATTGATCCTGGGGCTTGGCTCCAGCACCTCCTCCCTGCAAACCTGAAAGGGACAAGCGGTAGGAAAATGGATGGATGGGTGTCTTGCTTGTACAAGATTTATACTGACGTGTGGAGGCCAACTCACATCTGACTGCTCAGCTGCTACATGCTGTCCGTCACCATCACATTGGCAAGAAAACAATAAATGAGCTTTTGGTGGTCTAAAGAGGAAAGTGAAGTGAATTATATTTATATAGCGCTTTTCTCTAGTGACTCAAAGCACATTTACATGGTGAAACCCAATATCTAAGTTCCATTTAACCCTGGGAGCAGGCGGGTAAAGTGTCTTGCCCAAGGACACAACGGCAGGGACTAGGATGGCAGAAGCGGGGATCGAACCTGGAACCGTCAAGCTATTCCGCCAGATTGTGGAAAGTCTGAGCTGACGTTTTTTTTTGAAATTTTGCCTGGAACTGTGTTGGATTATTGTTCATATGTATTTAGGGGCATTTTCATTTGTGAAAAATACAAGATTATACATCATCCATCCATCCATTTTCTACCGCTTATTCCCTTTTGGGGTCGCGGGGGGGGGGGGGGGGGGCTGGCGCCTATCTCAGCTACTATCGGGCGGAAGGCGGGGTACACCCTGGACAAGTCGCCACCTCATCGCAGGGCCAGATTATACATCAAAAACGTCTAATCAGGGACAACTTGCATGAGCCCATTGCTGTTACGGACCTCCTGTTTTAAGACCACTGCTTTAGAGTAGTCAGTGTACAATTTCAAAGGCAGTGTAGATAGCAGGATTTATGTTTTGTATGATTGTATTTAACATTAAACTGAAATAAACAATTGGACCTAGTGTGTGAATGTGAGTGTGAATGTTGTCTGTCTATCTGTGTTGGCCCTGCGATGAGATGGCGACTTGTCCAGGGTGTACCCCGCCTTCCGCCCGATTGTAGCTGAGATAGGCGCCAGCGCCCCCCGCGACCCCGAAAGGGAATAAGCGGTAGAAAATGGATGGATGGGTGAAATAAACAAATAAATGGGTTGTACTTGTATAGCACTTTTCTACCTTCAAGGTACTCAAAGCGCTTTGACACTACTTCCACATTTACCCATTCACACACACATTCACACACTGATGGAGGGAGCTGCCATGCAAGGCGCTAACCAGCACCCATCAGGAGCAAGGGTGAAGTGTCTTGCTCAGGACACAACGGACGTGACAAGGTTGGTACTAGGTGGGAATTGAGCCAGGGACCCTCGGGTTGCACACGGCCACTTTCCCACTGCGTCACGCCGTAAACTGAGTTATATTTCTATCCATCTTCTTCCACTAATCCGAAGTCGGGTCGCGGGGGCAACAGCCTAAGCAGGGAAGCCCAGACTTCCCTCTCCCCAGCCACTTTGTCAATCAATCAATCAATCAAGGTTTATTTATATAGCCCCAAATCACAAATGTCTCAGAGGACTGCACAAATCATTACGACTACAACATCCTCAGAAGAACCCACAAAAGGGCAAGGAAAACTCACACCCAGTGGGCAGAGAGAATTCACATCCAGTGGGACGCCAGTGACAATGCTGACTATGAAAAACCTTGGAGAGGACCTCAGATGTGGGCAACCCCCCCCCCCCTCCTCTAGGGGACCGAAAGCAATGGATGTCGAGCGGGTCTAACATGATACTGTGAAAGTTCAATCCATAGTGGCTCCAACACAGCCGTGAGAGTTCAGTTCAAAGCGGATCCGAGACAGCAGTGAGAGTCCCGTCCACAGGAAACCATCCCAAGCGGAGGCGGATCAGCAGCGTAGAGATGTCCCCAACCGATACACAGGCGAGCGGTCCATCCTGGGTCCCGATGAGCGGTCCATCCTGGGTCTCAACTCTGGACAGCCAGTACTTCATCCATGGTCATCGGACCGGACCCCCTCCACAAGGGAGGGGGGGACATAGGAGAAAAAAGAAAAGAAGCGGATATCCCAGCTCTTTCTGGGATATCCCGAAGCGTTCCCAGGCCAGCCGGGAGACAGAGTCTTCCCAACGTGTGCTGGGTCTTCCCCGTGGCCTCCTACCAGTCGGACGTGCCCTAAACACCTCCCTAGGGAGGCGTTCGGGTGGCATCCTGACCAGATGCCCGAACCACCTCATCTGGCTCCTCTCCATGTGGAGGAGCAGCGGCTTTACTTTGAGTTCCTCCCGGATGGCAGAGCTTCTCACCCTATCTCTAAGGGAGAGACCCGCCACACGGCGGAGGAAACTCATTTGGGCCGCTTGTACCCGTGATCTTATCCTTTTGGTCATGACCCAAAGCTCATGACCATAGGTGAGGATGGGAACGTAGATCGACCGGTAAATTGAGAGCTTTGCCTTCCGGCTCAGCTCCTTCTTCACCACAATGGATCGATACAGCGTCCGCATTACTGAAGACGCCGCACCGATGCGTCTGTCGATCTCACGATCCACTCTTCCCCCACTCGTGAACAAGACTCCTAGGTACTTGAACTCCTCCACTTGGGGCAAGATCTCCTCCCCAACCCGGAGATGGCACTCCACCCTTTTCTGGGCGAGAACCATGGACTCGGACTTGGAGGTGCTGATTCTCATCCCGGTCGCTTCACACTCTGCTGCGAAACGATCCAGTGAGTTATATTTATATCAGTGGTTCTTAACCTTGTTGGAGGTACCGAACCACAGCAGTTTCATTTGCGAATTCACCAAACCTTTCTTTAATGATATATAAAATGTTTTTTTTTTCAAATTCAAGACAAAGTTATGGTTTTTTACGGGTGCACAAAATGAACAAAACCAACACAGTGCGTGAACTCACAACAAACTCATACACACCTGCAAATCAGTGTGACTTCTGCTCTTGCGGTATCCATAATATGTAGACAGGGAGAAGTTTTTATTTACATGATGAGTCGGGTGTCTTGACTTCTGAGGCAGACTCATCGAACCCAGGTTAAGAACCACTGATTAATATAGAGCTTTTCTCTAATACAGGGGTAGGGAACCTATGGCTCTAGAGCCAGATGTGGCTCTTTTGATGACTGCATCTGGCTCTCAGATAAATCTTAGCTGACATTGCTTAACATGATAAGTAATGGATAATTCCGCTGGTAATCACAGTGTTAAAAATGACGTTCAAATGATAAAACATTCTCATGCATTTTAATTCAACCATCCTTTTTTCTACCGCACCTGTTCAAGATGACGCATTAATGGTAAGAAGTATTATATTTATTGTTGTTTAAAGGGGAACATTATCACCAGACCTATGTAAGCGTCAATATATACCTTGATGGTGCAGAAAAAAGACCATATATTTTTTTAACCGATTTCCGAACTCTAAATGGGTGAATCTTGGCAAATTAAACGCCTTTCTGTTTATCGCGCTGGAGGCGATGACGTCAGAATGTGACGTCGCCGAGGTAACACACCCACCATTTTCATTTTCAACACATTACAAACACCGGGTCTCAGCTCTGTTATTTTCCGTTTTTTGGACTATTTTTTGGAACCTTGGAGACATCATGCCTCGTCGGTGTGTTGTCGGAGGGTGTAACAACACTAACAGGGAGGGATTCAAGTTGCACCACTGGCCAGAAGATGCCAAAGTGTCTGCCGCCAGACCCCCATTGAATGTACCGGATTGTCTCCACATTTGACCGGCGATGCTAAAGCAGACATGGCACAGAGATGTATGGATAACCTGCAGATGCATTTGCAACGATAGTCAACGAAATCACAAAGGTGAGTTTTGTTGATGTTGACTGCCAGCTAATCGATGCTAACATGCTACGCTAATCGATGCTAACATGCTATTTACCGGCGGTGCTAAAGCAGACATGGCACAGAGATGTATGGATAACCTGTAGATGCATTTGCAACTATATTACGTTTCCTTCCACCCACATTTAATGTGAAAAAAACACTTACCAATCGACGGATTTAAGTTGCTCCAGTGTCAAAAGATGCCAAAGTCCTGATCGTTTGGTCCGCACATTTTACCGGCGATGCTAACGCAGCTATTCGGCCATGCTATGGCTATGAATAGCGTCAATAGCTATTCGCTCAATAGCTTCAGTTTCTTCTTCAATATTTTCATACTCCAACCATCTGTTTCAATACATGCGTAATCTGTTGAATCGCTTAAGTCGCTGAAATCCGAGTCTGAATCCGAGCTAATGTCGCTATATCTTGCTGTGGTATTCCCATTGTTTACATTGGCAGCACTGTGTGACGTCACAGGGAAATGGCCAGTGTCTTCGCAGAGAGCGAAAATAAAGCACTTTGAAGCTTTATTTAGGGATATTCCGAGACCGGTAAAATTTTGAAAAAAAAAAATTCAAAAAATACAACAAGCCACTGGGAACTGATTTTTATTGTTTTAAACCCTTTTGAAATTGTGATAATGTTCCCCTTTAACTTTAGAATAACAATGTTATTAAAAAGAATAAGAGACTTATTACACTCTAAAAATGTTGGTCTTACTTAAAAATTAACGCATTTAGTTGTATTCAGTGTTAAAAAATATTATGTGGCTCTCATGGAAACACATTTTGAAATATTTGGCTGTCATGGCTCTCTCAGCCAAAAAGGTTCCCGACCCCTGCTCTAGTGACTCAAAGCACACGGAAAAGTTTAAGCATGCGGGGGCCGTTTTGATATTTTTCATTTTCAAACCATAACAAATATGGATTTTTTTTAAATCCTTAGGGTTCCTGGGGAGCATAGAGGGTCTCAGTCACTAAAATGATAAAAATAAGTCAAATTATATTATTATTTTTTTTTATTTCATGCTTACAGTAAATCTCTATATCAACTTGAAGTTGATATAAAGTAAAACAAATAAGGTGTTATGCCTTTTCTGTCAAAGACAACTTTGTTTTTGATAGTAAAACTGAAATATGCAGTTTTTAGATAGATAGTACTTTATTGATTCCTTCAGGAGAGTTCCTTTATTTAGCAATTAAAGCCCTCAATGATCAATAATGCAGGACACCATTGATTTTTATTATTTAATATTTTTGAGTAATCACAGTGAAAAGTTAAATAAAATCCTACTAAATATATTTGAGATCCGAAAGGTTCCCCACTCATAAAGTGATGCATTTTTATTAGTTTATTTTTACTTTTAACATTTAAATTTCAAAATCAACTTCGATATGTCGATTTTAAGTTTGAATTATTATTTTGTTTGTTTTATGCTCTTTTGTCAAAACTTTTATGGTTTTATATGGCAACCACACAACATATGCAATATTTTTTCCACATAAAACATTTTAAAGTGATCATTTCTAAGTAATAATTCATTATAACATAGATTTTTTTGTCCTTTTTTTTTTTTTGGAGCAATGGAAAAAAATAAATAAAGAGAAAAGGGAAAACAATACTGCCTGCATGGCAGCTTTTTGTCAACATTGCCACTTTTTCTCATTAGATTTCACCTCATCCCACTTTTTTATGTTTTTTTTATTTATTTTTGCAATACTATCAATTTTGCAATTTTTGCAGAATGTGTGGCGGGCCGCTAAACGGCCGGTAAACAATTAGCTGCGGGCCGCAAATGGTCCCTGGGCTGCATTTTGGACACCCCTGACATAGTGAAACCCGACATCTGTGTCACATTTAAACCAGTGTGGGTGGAACTGGGGGTGGGTCAAGTGTCTTGCCCACAGACACGACAACAGTGACTTGGATTACGGGAGCGGGAATCGAACCTGGAACCCTCAAATTGCTCCACAAACAGAGCTATGCCGCTTTGACCCCAAAGGTACCTTGTTGTTGCGCAAAACAAACAATATTCAACTAACTTGCGTGCTAGTTGTTAGATTGCAACTCGTGGACAAATTGCTAGATGGAAACTGGCGCACTAATCGCTAGGAGGAAACTCAGACGCTAATCACAAAGTGACTTCAATTGCTCGCCAACAACTAGTGCTAATCGCTAGTTGTCTTGATCGCAAACCTGAATATAATAAAATCATGTATTCATGATGTTGTTTGTTAACATTTGACTGCATGACAGTGCTCAATGCTCGCCTGTATTTAAAGACTTTTACATTTGTGAAAAAATATAAAAACAATAAAGCGACTACTAAGCAAGACCTCTGATTTAAACAACGGATGAACACTACTTCCTGTATAGCAGGGGTGTCAAACTTGTTTTGGTCAGGGGCCAAATTGTAGTGAGGGCTGTCCTTAGAGGGCCACATTAGAATATTATATATTTTCTCATGCACACTGCAAAAAAAAAAAAAAAATTATATTTTAAAGTAAAAACTGGCTGCTCTCTCACCGGAATTTTACTGCAGTAAAAACAGTTTAGCTTTCTTTTTTACAACATTTTAAAGTAAATTGAAAAACTGTCAGCTTAGTGGCCAGAATGTGACTGTAAAATGTACTGTGGCTTTACAAGGGCTTACTGTAAATGGAAAAATGGCACCACTGTTATTTTTATTTTATTTTTATTATGTCAAGAGAGCTGCCAGTTTTTACCGTCTAAAAATGTGTGACCCTTTTTCCGTTTACAGTAATACACGATAAAAACAATAAGCATAAATTTTACCATGGAAAAAAAAATGCTCAGTTGACAGAATTTTACTGTAATGAAAAAAGGTGTTTTTTTATATTTCAAATGAATGTGCTGAAAAAAAACACCACCAATTCAACCCTTTAAATCTACAGTGAACAATTTGATGGTTAACTTGTTTTGAAATTATAGTTCAAGCAGATATCTACCGCATTTGTTTGAACTTTAACCCCAACATTTTTTGGGAAAATGCAAAACCAGTGAAGTTGGCACGTTGTGTAATTCTTAAATTAATACAGAATACCATGATTTGCAAATCATTTTCAACCTATATTCAATTAAACAGACTGCAAAGACAAAATATTTAATGTTCAAACTGAGAGACCTAATTTTTTTTTTGCAAATAATCATTAACTTTGAATTTAGTGGCAGCAACACATTGCAAAAAGTTGGCAGAGGGGCATTTTTACCACTGTGTTACATGGTCTTTCCTTTAAACACTTAGTAAAAAGTAAAATGAAGCCACGCTGTTGTAACAAGTGGCTTAGCATTGTCTTGCTGAAATAAGCAGGGGCGTCCATGATAACGTTGTTTGGATGACAACATATGTCGCTCCAAAACCTGTATGTACCGTTCAGCATTAATGGTACCTTCACAGATGTGTAAGTTACCCATGCCTTAGGCACTAATACACCCCCATACCATCACAGATGCTGGCTTTTGAACTTTGCACCGAGAACAATCCGGATGGTTCTTTTCCTCTTTGTTCTGTAGGACACAACATCCACAGTTTCCAAAGACAATTTGATATGTGGACTCTTCAGACACAGAACACTTTTCCACTTTGCATCAGTCCGTCTGAAATGAGCTCAGGCCCAGCGAAGCCGGGGGCGTTTCTGGGTGTTGTTGATAAATGGCTTTTGCTTTGCATAGTAGAGCTTTAAGTTGCACTTACAGATGTAGCAATATTACGGACTGTAGATGGTGAAATCACTAAATTCCTTGCAATAGTTTGTTGAGAAATGTTGTTCCTAAACTGTTCGACAATATGCTCACACATTTGTTCACCAAGTGGTGACCCTTGCCCCATCCTTATTTGTGAATGACTGAGCATTTCATGGAAGCTGCTTTTATACCCAATCATGACACCCACCCCTTCCCAATTAGCCTGTTCACCTTTGGGATGTTCCAAATAAGTGTTTGATGAGCATTCCCCAACTTTCTAAGTCTTTTTTTCCACTTATGCCAGCTTTTTTGAAACATGTTGCAGGCATCAAATTCCAGATGAGCTAATATTTGCAAAAAATAAAGTTTTCCAGTTCGAAGATTAAATATCTTGTCTTTGCAGTCTATTTACTTGAATATAAGTTGAAAAGGTTTTGCAAATCATTGTAATTTGTTTTTATTTATCATTTACACAACGTGCCAACTTCACAGGTTTTGTAAATGCTTCAATGTGAGGGGTACTACTAAAATAGAGGTTATGATATTAGAATACAAGTCCGATCAATTTTCACATTCATGATGCTTCTCTCTCCCGTCTAAAAAGGTCACAGCTTGAAACTGATTGAACACGCGCCGATAACGTCGCCGCCGTGGCGTACAAACGCGTCCTCAATTATCGTCGCGTAATTAAAACCACGGATGTGAGACGGGAAGCGTTTCATCACTTTATTAATGAGTTTCATTATTTATATCAACAAACAAAAAACTGTCTCTCTCCCCCCATCCCTCGCTATCTCTCATTTCCTTTATCCGACCGTTCTGTTCGCCAACAAGATGCCATTGGATTGAAGGAAAAAAAACATTAAAAGCACATTTTGTCAGAACTTCAACTATAGGAGAAAGACGGGAGGACGAGAAGAATACCCATGGGTTTGCTACCATACATACACACATACACACGTTCCCTGCAGCTGTGCTCGACAACAACACACACAGTTACACTCTCACAAGTGGAAACAGCAGACGTATGGATGGACGGACACGGCAGGTCCATGGAAGATTCGTTTTTTTCCCCCTTTTCCTTCCACACACACACACGCACTAAAGAACCGGGTGCTTGTAACATTCTGTTCACATTGAAGTTGGATGAAACGACTCATAAAAGCGTCGGCTCGCGTGTGCACCCGTGCTTAACGTACACATAAGTCAAGGTACAGTGTCTCGGATGTGATAACTGCTCCATTACATACATTTTTTTCTGTAAATAATAATACAATAAAAAGAAAAAAAATACTTTATCGCACCCGTGGAAAAAAAAAAGACAATCCCTTCACCCCCCGCCCCCCTTTAAAAACAATACAATAAATAAAACAGTTAAGACAACAACTATGGAGGAGGGGGGGAAGGGAAAGTCACCGAGAGAGAAATGGAGGAAGAGAGAATTCAAGTGAGATTTTTTTTTTTTGAACTTTTTTTTTTTTGTTTGTTCTGTTTCTGACCCTCCCGAACAAAAAAAAAAGGACAAAACCCCCCAAAATAAATCGTATTTACAGACTGCTGCGACAGAAGATAAAACAGTCTGGCGGCTGATGCGCCATCTACTGGGGAGAGGGGGGGTAAAAGACAATATAATTACAATAATAGCGACAAAAATAAAAAGGTACTTGATATTTACAGATTAGCAGTGAAAACAAAGATGAGGGGAGAAGGGATGGAGGGAGAGCAAGGTCCGACAACCATCGCACTACAGGAAGTGAGGCTGTTTGGTGAAAGAGGGCGCTCTCACACTCTCTCACACACACCAAACGACCAATTACGTCGCTCATAGTGTACAAAAGGTGCACCGGATGTCACTTGTAGAATTCAACTGGACCCCATTGAAAAGAAAAAAAAAAAAACACCCTTCAAGGCCAACTTCCTCCTCCAGGATGTACAACCGATGACCGTAAAACACTTGAGCTTACACGATGAATACATGAGCTTATACCGAAGAAGCCCTACAAAGGCGAGTTTCAGGAGCAGACGATAAGAAGGAACAAAAGAGTAAAGGCAAAGGGCTGCGGTGTGCTCGTTCTTTGTAATAAAAGCTTTAAAATCGGATCTAAAAAGGACAGCAGAAACAATCAGCTCATGTGAAGTCTGCTAACAAACTGATTGCTTAAAAAAAAACAAAAAAAAAACTGGGTGATGACTTTGCATGGAGCGTTTGGGTACAAAGTGACAAGACATCCCCTAGTGGACGACGAGGGAAACATCCACTATATCACTTTTTGGGACGACTTTGGATGATTGTCAACACCAATGTGGACTATTCAATTTAGCTAAATGAAACGAAAAATAAAAAAATAGTTGGATAAAAAGTAAAATCTCCTAGAACATTCCATGTAACCGACAGGGTCATTTTTTTTTTAAACTATCCTAAAAGGACTTATAAAGTCAGTTTATACATAAAGCCTAAGCACACGCTCCTCTAAAGGCTTGCAGACGTCATCATTGAGAGGGCGGGTAGCAATGCATGAGAGTGTGTGTGTGTGTGTGTCTAAAGTCTTTCTAATTTGGAGCCAGGAGGAAGAAGTAGTGAGAGGAAGAGGAATAGAGGAAGGGAAGACAAAAAGAAAAGGATGGCAGGTTGGTGTGGTGGTGTAGTAGAGGGGGGTGTACGCTTGTGGTGATGGCTGCTCAAGTACTGTTGCTGATGGTTCCAGGTGCTGAGCTGGGCTGGGCGGTACTGTCTGACACGCTGCCATCTGCAGGGAGACAGAGGGAGTACATGTCACGGCACACTGAGGGCCAGCTTTACGAACATCTAAATACCACGGGCTAAACAGCGTGTGCAATCTAAAATATAGCGCAATCTAATAATTGAAAAATTGCTAAAGTTAACATAAAAAAATCAGTAAAAACCTTTTTCAGAGAAATACAAAATCAAGTATTCAATGTTGATTTTTGCTGCTTCAGCTGATATAAAGCAAAATAAAACAGATTTAAAATTTGATTAACGAATTTGAAAAAACATAATTCGCTAAATATATGACTAATTAATCATGTTAACACAATAACTTGACATAGTTTATCGTTTGAGCTTTCAAAACATTTACATTTCTTATCAGATTAATCACAGAGTCACTGTGGATTTATTTAAACTACCGTATTTTCCACACTATAAGCGCACCTAAAAACCTCAAATTTTCTCAAAAGCTGACAGTGCGCCTTATAATCCAGTGCGCCTTATATATACTAATATTGAGCCACAACAGGTCTTGTAACTACAGTAAGCAGCCGCCGACTTCATTTTCCCCCGTAGAAGAAGCGCATGGTGCATGTGGGGATATATGACGTGCCGTTTCTGTGTGTTTATGTAAAGACCCCAAAATGGCTCCTATTAAGAGACACGCTTACTACGCAGAGTTTAAACTCAAGGCGATTAGTCACACAGGAATAGAGCAGCAGCGAGAGAATTTAACATTAACAGCAGCGACACTGACTCGTTTAATGACGACTTCGACGAGACGGGGCAGGATGACGATCACACTGTTATTTTTTGTAGGGTGATATTTAATTGAATGTTGGATGCCGTATTCGCCCAACTGTTTAATTCAGACACTGAAGAAGAAGAATTCGAGGGATTTGTGGATGAGGAATAATTTAATAAAGTGAGCTTTACATGTTTATTTTGTGTGTTGTGTTGTGACATTATCGTTTGAGCAATGTAGAGTTATTGATATATTATTGCTTTCCACTATTTCGAGTGTTACTGTATTGTGATTGCACTAACGTTTGATTTACCGTAACAGTATCAGACTGTTTTTTACGTGTTTATTGAATCGGGGAAAATAATAAATTTACTGTTTATACATTTTGGGATTGAACGGAGTTGTCAGAACGCTGATTTGTAATCTATAATCTATTAATAAAGTTTGATGGACCTGACTGTTTTGTTGACATTCCCTTAAGCGCAGCTCCGTCTAAAGCAGGGCTGTCCAAACTTTTTCCACTGAGGGCCACACACGGAAAAATTAAACCATGCGGGGGCCGTTTTGATATTTTTCATTTTCAAACCATAATATATGGATTTTTTTTTTTTTTTTTACCTTTAGGACCATAGAGGGTCTCCGTGATTAACATGTTAAAAATAAGTCAAATTATTATTTTAATTATTTATGTAACGCTTACATTAAATCTCTATATCAACTTCAGGTTGATCTAAAGTAAAAAAAACTAATTTTTTTACGCCTTTTCAGTCAAAGACAACTTTATTTTTTTATAGTAAAACTGAAATATGCAGTATATGCCCGAAACTTTCAGAAAACAATGTTTGATCTGAATTAATTGGAGCCCTAAAAAGATCAATAATGCAGGACACCATTGATTTAAATGTATTATTATTTCTGTGTAATCACAGTGAAAAAATAAATAAAATCCCACTAAATATCTTTGGGATCCTAAAGGTCCCCCACTCATAAAGTGATACATTTTTACTATTATTTGTTTTACTTTCAACACTTAAGTTACGAGATCAACTTCAGATATATCTGTTGATTTTGCGTTTGAACGACTATTTTGTTGGTTTTATGCTCTTTTGTCAAAGAAAACACTGTTTTTTATATGGCAATCACACAATATATGCACATAATATTTTCCACATAAAACATTACAAAGTGAAATATTTGAAGTAATTGGAGCCTTGAGTAGGTCAATAATTCATTATAATTATTGTTTTTTTTTAGCATTGGCAATAAGAGCAAAATAAAGAAAGACAAAAGAAAAACAAACTTTTCCCCGTTAGATTTCACATCCTCCTACTTTTTTTAGTGTTTTTATTTTTATTTTTGCAATAGCATTTCCAGAATGTGTGGCGGGCCACTAAACAATTAGGTGCGAGCCACAAATGGCCCCCAGGCCGCATTTTGGACACTTCAGATCAAAGGATGCATAATGTAACCTCAGCCTCTACTATAACGTCTAATCTATGCGCCTTATAATGCGGTGCATTTTATATATGAACAAAGTTTTAAAATCGGCCATTCATTGAAGGTGCCTTATACTGCGGAAAATACGGTAATCACAATATTCATTTTTTATCAATTTTAATCATGTTACTAATTTATTTATCCACTGTTACAGATTGAGCACAAACAAATGTGTTTGAAATTGAGGAGGATTAAATAAACTGCACTACTTCCTACTCCTTTTCGGACAAGCAGTAATGTGATGTACCATATTGGAACTGTATGCGTGTTCATAATAAATAATTCCATAACCAGTTTAATTTTGCAGGCGCAAAGAGACCCAAGAAAGAACACATTTCACTTAACAGCATTGAAATTGCTTTTTTCCACAAACATTCATATGGACCTCTTATTCCTTTTCTGTTATTAATGAGCTATTTTAAGCTTTAAGTGCACAAAGGAAACTCCTTCCTTTATTATATATTTTATGTCGGTTGACTGGTCTGTCATGTTTTATGTACTCATATTTCCCATGGAGAGGAGCAACGTGTAGTATTGCATCACCCAAATTAACTCATTTGCTTCTGCAGCCTGTCACTACCGCATCCATCTCCCATTACCGCCGGAGTGACGCTAAAACTATCCATTTTCAGTCATTCTGCACTGCAGATGGGATAAATGCAGTATTATTATAAAATCAGATGGCTTAATCAGCATTAAGGTGTTAATTTTAAAAGCCATAGTTATGTCCCAAAAAGTTTTTTATGTTTTTAAAACTTTAAAAACATTTATTTACGACAAGGACATGCCAGTATAATCATCATGAATAGGTCCAGGATGTAGAAAAATGGCACAGCTGTTGGAATTGACTTTAACCTCACCTCATGTATGTAATGGGTATATGGAAACATTACTTGATAATTATTATTGATATAATTGTAAGCCTATTTCAAGCCTGTCAATATGAATCAACAAATCTTTCAAACTAATCTGAGCAGTAATGGAAAAAATGTTTCACATACAATTTAATTGAACACATAAAATACAAACTGATTTAGTTATTAAAAATAAAACTATGTGTAATATTAGACTGTCATTGAATTACTTTAAATTGAATGTGCATCGGCAAATTGATAAAGTGCTGTTTTGTCAATACCTTTAAATATTTATTTGACACATTTTTGCACATTTATTAGAAATACATCAAAAAGTCTGATGAGTGTGATGCAACTAGTGTGATTAGCCTTCTCAAAACACAGTCAGTGTTTTATTTATTCTATGGCCTAATATTAAACTTATTTTTACACTAGGATGGGAACATTGTGCTTAAAAATTGCTTTGTTACAATTTCAAGTACGGGAGCTCCAAAAAAATGTATATGCATCCAAATAGCAATTTTTCTTTACTCCGATTCTACATTGATTAATAATTTTCTAGTCTCTATTTGGAGAAAATTACAGGTATGTATTTTTAATTCTTCTTTAAGAATTAATTTTTGCATTAATACATTTGACAACTATTATTGATATGTGTTGAAGAGGTTCATTTAGCCAACTGATATGTATTTATAAACGGTTGATTTATATATATATATATATATATATATAGTCAGGTATAAACCTTTACCTTACTAGCCTATATAAATCAACCATTTTTAAATAGTATTGATATGATTGTTATTAAAACGGTTGCTTTTTATAATTTTTTGTATTTTTTTTTTGTAGTATTGTATTTATAATATTTGTTTTAACTGCTTTGGAATTGTAGTATTGTAAAACTGGGATTGGAGTGGTTATATTTTCTTTTAGTAGATTACCAAATTGGGATTTTTGTAAAACACAATTAAAAAAATACCATTTTAAAAATACCTTTTTAGGCCAACACTGTGTATGTAAGTAGTATGTCAGCAGCCAGGAGGAGATTTCGTAACCTGTACCCTGTTTTGAAAAGGTTTTATGATCATCAATATATTATCAGAATCGTGTTAGTTTGAGAATCGTGTGTGAATCCAATAGTCACCCCAAAAATCGAATCGTAAGGTGGCCAATGGTTCACACCTCTAACTTCAAGCCTGCCAGTTGTTGAAAAGAAAGCGTAGATTTGTGTAGAGTAGACCAAGAAGTGTACGTACCGTGTGAGGCAGGCGTCGTCTGTGCACGAGCGTGAGGAGGAATGAGTGTTGAGTTCAACTGAGGCTGGATAGACATCTCTGAGGATGTGAACGCCATCAAGTTTCATTATTAGAGAAATGCTCTATTACGTAAAGGCGAGGGGGGCTGAGGAGACTGACCGACGGGACTGAAGTTGAAGAGGAGCGGTAGTTCCCGCCCGCTCGGCAGGCGGGTGTTGGGCTGGCGCAGCTCGTCGAAGAAGGCATGTGCGCAGGCCTCCAGCGGAGACAGACGGGTGACTGGCGTGTATTCCAGCAATCGAGAGCAGAGAGCGATGGCCTCCGGCGGCGTGCGGGGCTTAAACACCTGGTTGAAGACAGGAATACAGAAAACTTTTGAACATTTCTCAGCCTCGGCATTGAAAAGTGAGCGTGAAGAAAGTGTCCACTTTGGTGCTGGTCCCAATGATGCTTGTTCAGCCTTTAAAGGGGAACATTATCACCAGACCTATGTAAGTGTCAATATATACCTTGATGGTGCAGAAAAAATATATTTTTTTAACCGATTTCCGAACTCTAAATGGGTGATTTTTGGCGAATTAAACGCCTTTCTGTTTATCGCGCTGGAGGCGATGACGTCAGAATGTGACGTCGCCGAGGTAACACACATTTTCAACACATTACAAACACCGGGTTTCAGCTCTGTTATTTTCCGTTTTTTTGACTATTTTTTGGAACCTTGGAGACATCATGCCTCGACGGTGTGTTGTCGGAGGGTGTAACAACACTAACAGGGAGGGATTCAAGTTGCACCACTGGTCCGAAGATTCGAAAGAGTCTGCCGCCAGACCCCCATTGAATATGCGGGAGTGTCTCCACATTTTACCGGTGATGCTAAGGCAGACATGGCACAGAGATGTATGGATAACCTGCAGATGCATTTGCAACGATAGTCAACGAAATCCCAAAGGTGAGTTTTGTTTATGTTGACTGCCAGCTAATCGATGCTAACATGCAACGCTAATCGATGCTAACATGCTATTTACCGGCGGTGCTAAAGCAGACATGGCACAGAGATGTATGGATAACCTGTAGATGCATTTGTAACTATATTACGTTTCCTTCCACCCACATTTAATGCGAAAAAAACACTTACCAATCGACGGATTTAAGTTGCTCCAGTGTCAAAAGATGCGAAAGTCCTGATCGTTTGGTCCGCACATTTTACCGGCGATGCTAATGCAGCTATTCGGCCATGCTATGACTATGAATAGCGTCAATAGCTATTCGCTCAATAGCTTCAATTTCTTCTTCAATACTTTCATACTCCAACCATCTGTTTTAATACATGCGTAATCTGTTGAATCACTTAAGTCGCTGAAATCCGAGTTTGAATCCGAGCTAATGTCATTATATCTTGCTGTGGCATTCCCATTGTTTGTTTACATTGGCAGCACTGTGTGACGTCACAGGGAAATGGCCAGTGTCTTCGCAGAGAGCGAAAATAAGGCACTTTATAGCTTTATTTAGGGATATTCCGAGACCGGTAAAATTTTGAAAAAAAATTCAAAAAATACAACAAGCCACTGGGAACTGATTTTTATTGTTTTTAACCATTTTGAAATTGTGATAATGTTCCCCTTTAAAGTGGAGGTGTGCTGCTCCACTGAGTGCCATTGTATTTTCTTTAGTAAGATCAAATAGCCTGACTTGAGATACTGATCTCACTTCTACCAGTCACTCAGCACTAATTACCTTTGTCCAAGGGTGAGCTTTAATCTGGGGAAACTTGAACTCTGTGTAGTTGGGGTTCATCTCTCGGATCTGCTCCCTTGTCGGTGTTCCAAGAACCTGATATAGGCCAGGTGGAAAACAATCACATGAACGAAAGCTCTGACGAAGGACCGATGACAATTTGAACGTACCTTGATGATCTCTACGAGCTGGTCCACTCCACTGTCCCCGGGGAAGATAGGCTGACCCAGCAGCAGCTCTGCTAGCACGCAGCCAGCCGACCAGATGTCAATGTTGGACGTGTAGTCCGTGGCGCCGAAGATGAGCTCCGGTGCGCGGTAGTATCGCGAGCAGATATAGGACACATTCGGCTCCCCCCGAACCAGCTGCTTCGCACTGTGGGGCAACAGTGGACAACCCACATTAAGGATTTGGGTAGTGCGACTGCATTTCCTTGATGGATTGTAACTTCATTTAACTCACAGGTGTCTAAATATTGAAATCAAATATATTTTTGTCGCACAAACATTTGTTGTTTTGTGTCAATTTTGTTTGGTTAAAATCTCATTTGTACAAGTTTAAAAACATTGCAAAGCTAATTTTTATTAGCCTGTCAATGGGCTCATCCATTGAATGTTTGCATTAAGATAGCGGCATGAAGACCAACCTTTATCCTGTATGGTTTGTTGTTTGTACCGGGCTGTATTGTTGATTTAACACAATTCTTACATGTATGTGCACTTCATGTGCATGTTAATGTACTTTCCTTTGTGTGCTTAGTTGTACAGTAACTTCACTGCAAGGACTATCGATATACAACCTCAAGTGGAAGTGTTTTCACCTCTAATTCAAAGGAATGTTTAAAGAGCTACAAAACCAAATACCGTATTTTTCGGATTATAAATCGCTCCGGAGTATACGTCGCACCGGCTGAAGAAGCATAATAAAGAAGGGAAAAAACATATAAGTTGCACTGGAGAATAAGTCACATTTTTGGGGGAAATTTATTTGATAAAATCCATCACCTAGAATAGACATTTGAAAGGCAATTTAAAGAAAATAAAGAATAGTAAACAACATAACGCATAAATAAGCAACTGAGAAGGTGCCTGGTATGTTAACCTAACATATTATGGTAAGAGTCGTTCAAATAACTATAACATATAGAACATGCTATACTTTTACCAAACAATCTGTCACTCCTAATTGCTAAATCCCATGAAATCTTCTTTCTCGATGTCACTTCTAAACAACTCTGCCAAATCCAAAGGTATGAGCCGCTTCCTCTTGTCGTTTTCTGCTGCATATTTCACTACGTCCAGCTTGTAAACTGCAGTACATGATTTCTTTTTCGGTGCCATTTTTGTTCAGCCCTTCTCAGTTTTTATAAATTACCGCCAACAATGAAATGATCCATTCTAATAGCTACGGCACTAGCATATAGCAGTTAGCATTCCAAGACTCACAATGCACTTCTGCCATGACCCTCCCCCGCCAAATTCTTATTTGTTGACGTGTGTGTGACGATTGCTGACATTTTCTTCGTCTCTTCCGCAAATGAGATAAATAATATTGATATTTTACGGTAATGTGTAAATAATTTCGCACATAAGTCGCTACGGAGTATAAGTCACAGCAACCCCCGGCCAAACTATGAAAAAAACTGCAACTTGTAGTCCGAAAAATTTGGTAATAGTGGGGGTCTTAAACTAGCTAATTGACAAATTACCCTGGCTGTAGCATACATTCGATGTAGTTTTTAAATTATCTCCACAAGATGACAGTAGGAGCATTAGAAGTTTTAATTACATCAGCATACCATTTTAAACTTTGCTTGCGCTACACAGCGGTAGGTGTGGAATGTATTTGCATTCCACTTGTCAGACTCTTGTTTAGAATGTCCATCCAGCCATCCATTTTCTACCGCTGGTCCATTTCGGGGACGCGCGGGGGGTAGCGGGGTGCTGAAGCCTATCCCATCTGCATTCGGGCGGAAGGCGGGGTACATCCTGGACAAGTCGCCACCTCATCACAGGGCCAACTCAGACAACATCTACACACTCAACAAATTTAGTGTTGCCAATTAACCTATCCACTTGTGCATGTCTTTGGAGTTGGGAAGAAGCCGCAGTCATGGGGAGAACATGCAAACTCCACACAGAAAGATTCCGAGCCCAGTATCGAACCCAGGACCTTCATATTGTGAGGCACATGCACTAACCCCTGTACCGCCGTGCTGCCCTGTTTACAATGCACTCAGCGATTAATAATGCTCACTGAGAACTTTTCTAATTATAGCTATTACAGCATTGGCTCTGTTGCTGCTGTGTTGTACAATACATATTATCAAAAAGCCTGCTTACAGTGAATGCCCTCTTCTCCTTTCGCTCGGTAAATAAACGACTCGGCTACAATATTTTACATTATTCATCATGTTTTTTCAAGATATATACCAGTGTTCCGCACAAGAATGCACTTGCCATTGATCAGTGGCTGTCTAAACATGTATTAAAAACAATGTATTTCTTTCCTACAAAATTTCAGGTTGAAATGATTAACAACATGGACAAACAATATGCCATTAATACCCTACAGTAAATTATGTTTATAATAAATTTAGTCCCCAGTTTCATATTGCTATATTCACAACGAACATTGTTTTACAGTTTTAAATGGCCTACAAGTAGGGCTAGGTGGTATACGCTATTAGAATTTATATCGGTATCTTTTAGAAAGAGATATGTATTTGAGACATACTGATATTTAAAATATTTCAAGGCTGCTTTTGTGAGGGTGCCGTTTACTCTTAATCCTAATTTCAAAATGTCACAATCACTTTGTTCGTGTTGATGTGAAATTAGCATTAAACTAACGCTTTCCTACATGTCAACTATCATAACAAATATTCCTTGGACTTTCCCTGGACATTTATTGTAAGCTTTAATTGTGTGCATTTTGTACATTGACTGTGTTTTAGCAGCTAGCTTGAGCGTGTGGCCAAAAAAAGTTACCAGAAAGCCAAAGAGTGTCATTTAGTCTGTTTTTTAAATGTAGGCTATTTGTATTATATATTTAATAAATATTTAAATAAAACAATGATGGTAGGTTTTACCTAAACACTCTGCACTTTTTGTTTAAGACAGCGGTATAGATCGTATATTGCCATATTGAAGTGAAGTGAAGTGAATTATATTTATATAGCGCTTTTTCTCTAGTGACTCAAAGCGCTTTACATAGTGAAACCCAATATCTAAGTTACATTTAAACCAGTGTGGGTGGCACTGGAAGCAGGTGGGTAAAGTGTCTTGCCCAAGGACACAACGGCAGTGACTAGGATGGCGAAAGCGGGAATCGAACCTGCAACCCTCAAGTTGCTGGCACGGCCACTCTACCAACCGAGCTAAACCGCCCCATATTACCAGCGTATCAGATTGGGTTCATATCGCCCAGCACTATGAGCTAAGGTATTTTCCAGACTATAAGCAACTACTTTTTACCAACACTTTGAACCCTGCAGCTTATAAAATTGTGTGGTTAATTTATGGGGTTTTTTTTCGCTAACGGCCATACTGTTTTGTGTTGTGAATTATATATTTTTTGCAATGAATTATGTTTATATAGCGCTTTTCTCGAGTGACTCAAAGCTCTTTACGTAGTGAAACCAATATCTAAGTTACATTTAAACCAGCGTGGGTGGCACTGGGAGCAGGTGAGTAAAGTGTCTTGCCCAAGGACACAACGGCAGTGACTTGGATAGCGGAAGCGGGAATCGAACCTGGAACCCTCGAGTTGCTGGCACGGCCACTCTACCAACTGAGCTATGCCGCCCCCATTCTAAAACAAATGATAGAAATAGGCCTGAGAATGATACTTCAATGCGGATATACCGTATTTCCTTGCATCGCCGCAGGGCATATAGTATGCGCCTGTCTTGAAATACTGCCGGGTCAAACTCGCTTCACAAAATAATTAGCGCATGCTTAGTATTACCGCCTGGTCAAACTCATGACACTTCTCCTGTCATCATTTTCAAAATGGAGGAGGCTGATTTCAATATCGGTAATTTGTTTGTTCAACAAACAGTTTCATATTTCGCCAACAGACACTGAAAAAGTGTGTTATTGTTTGTGCTGCCATATTGATAAAGGAAGTGTATTCATCCACAGCGTTTCTGCTCGAAAGGATTCTTCATTCATCACTCCAAGCAATGTTTGTAAGATTTACAATATACCCAAAATAATTCATACTTACTAAACTGTGTGTGGTGTCTGTGGGAGTGTTTTCATGCATGTTTGTACGTGCTATCGTAATGTAATCAAGTTAGCGTTGTTAGCATTAGCAAATATGCTCACACGTTTACAAGTGTCTGTTATCATTAACTTACAATGGCGTTCTTTTTTTTTTACTATTTCAGTTCCGTAAATTCACCAAAACGTCACCGTGGAGTTATTAAGTATGATTAGCTGATTGGAAAGCTAGCTTCCGCAGCTTGTGGGTCCATGACAATGACTTCTGTTTTGTTTGATCATTACCAACATGTGACATGTACCGTTTAGAAACAATTAAAGATATATAAATAGATATTTACAAAACCTTTTGTATAGGTATATACCTGCAGCTTGAGGTCCATGGCGGCTAATGTATGTAAAAATATTAATTTCTTCTAGAATTTGATGGGTGCTGCTTGAATACCGGTGCACTTTATAGCCCGTAAATTAGGGTAAGTTGACTCTGAGCATTAACATAATTTGTTGGTTTCTTCAGCATTTACAGAGCAATCAGTTTGTCAGCAAGTATTAGCTCACTATCTGACAAGTCCAAGTTACTGCCACCCTTTTATTGTATACCACTTAGAAAACAGTGTTGGAAATAACATTTGTGAGGTAACATTGATTATTACAGTACAGCAACGGAAAGAATGATGGAGACATTCAAGCAAACATTTGTGGATCTGACCTGCCAAAGTCACAGAGTTTGAGGATGGCTGTCTCTGGGTCCACCAAGAGGTTTTGGGGCTTGATGTCTCTATGACATACGCCCTGGGAATGGATATATGCCAGGCTCCTGAAGAGCTGGTACATGTACACCTGATGAGGCACACAAGAAGAAGATTAGTACAGTCAATTATTACAAACTTATGTGGATACTTTTTGACTTGTGGGACTTTATAACTAAAACTTGAGTCAACCAAAGCTGTGGCTAACTAATGTGGGTGTTGCAGGTTAATTGTCAATCAACTGTGACTCATACTTTCCAATAGTTGTGCAAAGGCTTCATGACTGACAAAGATCGCTCACTTTTTCAAAAATGAATGTGTAGGCATTTTATTCACCACCATTACTGGCAGCACGATGCAGCAATAGGGGCCATACACAGAATATAACAGCATTATAGGTAATATTACTAAAACACAAATAAGTGGGCTTCAAGACCCCAAACAAGCTACGATGGAAATGTGACCCTAAAGGACGAACAATAAGAAGAGGAGGCTGCATATAAGAGTGAGTACGATGTGTGTTTGTGTCTGGAAGCCTCAGGGGAACTTTAGGCTGAAAGAGTGAAGTGGGCCATGAGACACTTGGAATGTTCTCTCTGCTGCTACACACACACACACACACAATAAACGCTCTTTAGAAACCAACAAGCTTTAAGACAGGGCGTTAAGTGGCTTTTTTTCTTGTTTCTGCTCGTATAATCCGTAAAAATAGCCACTGTTCATTACCTCAAGCTAAAGACACTGGAAAAAGTTGTAGCCCGTTTTATTACGTTTAGTGGACTCTTAAGTGAAACACTTATTGATAAGTAGCAGCTGCTACTGCTTCACAACGTGTTCAATGTGGCGAGATTAGCATGGACTTACCTTTACATAAATGATGGGGATGGTGGTCTTGGCCTTGTTGAAGTGCCGAGCCACCCTGTACACCGTTTCAGGAACAAAGTCCAGCACCAGATTCAGATAGACTTCATCTTTCTGCACATAAACACAAAAAGAGGACTCAGGAGGCAATTAGGCCTTCTTACTTAACTTACAGACAAGATTCCTTTAGAGGGGAACTACACTTTTTTTTTTACTTTTGCCTATCGTTAACAATCATTATGAAAGACATGACGATGGATTTTTTTAATGCACTTTAAATATTAAATAAATGAAATCAAAAGTCTGCCTGCCTGTGGGAGCCGCTCTTATAAAGCTCTTAAAAAACATTCAAACACTTCCATTTAGGTTTTATATGCACGATACAAGGATATATGTAATGTAGTAACGGGCACACTTATAATATCATTTAACGTATTTTGATCATTTTGAGCATACGCGGCGCATTAGCTTCAAATGCATTAAGTTTGCTTTTTTTTTAACAGCATCACTGAGTTATTGCTCACTGCAGACTTTATGAGAGCCAACAAACCTAAGAAAACATCACTTACTGTGCAAGGTCTGCTGTCATTAGGATGGATGCAGACTTTCCTTGGATGTTCATATATTCCCATTTAGGTGAAGAATGTCTCATAATCCTAACGAAGAAAAGGGGAGGAACCAAGCCTCCTTTTGTTTCGTTTTCCCTATTTCCAAGTCTAAATTGGCTGTCAAAGTGTACTAATTAGTCGGAATACGTTTTCAGCCTTCTTCTATCCAGGTGAGGCATGATTTATGATCTGCAATTAACTTCCAGGGAGTAAGGAAGTGAGGAAACATCTCACCTGTCGACCATTTCGAAATTGCACACAATATTGTGATCACGGCGGCGCTATAAATAGTTTGTCTGCGTTAGTTCTTACAGTAATAATAATAATAATATCACTTATACGAGGATATTATTTAAATGGAGCATTGTTAGCGGTTTTTAAATGGTTATTTATTTTATGGGCGAAAAAGAGGAGCTCCCATTGGCTCTGCTGCAAGTCAGAATGCATTAAAAAAATCTACCCATTGTCATGTTTTTCATAATGATTGTAAGCAAGAGGAACAATTCCGTTAAAAGGTCCAGTCCTCTTTAAATATGAACATCTACAACTTTAACTATGCAGAAATAAAGTTTAAGCAATCATAATTGTCCAATGGATAGATAGAGAATGACCGTAACTGTTCAAACTCATGCTGTTTATTTACATTACCTTAACTGCAAAGAGTACAGGACGAAAATTGGAAGCAGATGATAATTGAAAAGTCATATTTCTCAACCATAATTTATAATTTGAGAAGGTGGAGAGAAAATTGTAGCCGTCTTTAACCACATGGTCATTTATTCATTAAACAGTACCAGAGTCAAAGTTGTAATATAACTGCACTAATACCACAGATGTATTAGTGCAGTATGGAAATTATAACACCTGTACACCTGTAAGTTTTACAGCATGCTGAAACATTTTACAGCGCATGCAGAGCTAGATAATGCTGCTGAATATTGGCCACTCATGGGACTTTGAATGCAGCTACTGCCATTTTGGGGAATTAATACAAACAAAATATATCAGGAGGTTGCCTACAGCCACAGCTTTTAAAGCCAATGTGTTTTCACCGAGCCCTAAATAGAGACAATTGATTGATGTTTGCAGTGTGCTTTTGGCTCTAAATAGTTTGACTATTGCTACTAAAATTGTATATACACCCATGTTAGGCTACACGTAAACAATAATAATTAACAGGATGGCGCATACATACCTTCTCACCACTGGAGTAGAAGAAGTAACGTAGCCTCACAATATTGCAGTGGTCTAACTTGCGCATTATTTGCAGCTCTCTATTCTATAGGGAAGAAAAATGCAAAGTTGTAAAAAGTCAAAATATGAGTTCTGGAACCATAAATATATTTTTAAACCAACCAGTCTTGGTTGGCGTATACAACAAGTCATTTAATGATACACACTCACTTTAAACCGTTTGTCTTGGAGAACTTTCTTGATGGCCACCATCTCCTGGCTGTCGATGAGGCGAGCTTGGTAGACCACTCCAAAGGAGCCATTTCCTATTACTTTAATGTCCGTGTAGGAGACTTCCTGAGGGCGGTCGGGGCCTTGCCCGGGCGTTGCCACCACTGTGGTCACTTTGCCACTGTCGCCTGTCAATAAAAGCCAAGTGCATAGTGAGTGTTGTGTTTAAAATTGACAACTTTGTATTTAGAGAGGGACATTGAAATATAATACATTAGTTCACGTTTGTTTGTTTACAATTACATGGACCCCACTCTAATAAAGTCTTTAAAACATATATTTATTTTGAAAGAAACACCTGTGGATGAGGGTTTTGCTTTGTAATTGACTTTTTTGCAACAATAGAAAAGGCACTATTACGAAGAAGTGTTAAAGGAAAACACAAGAAGTAAACAAATTTAGTATGATTTGGAGGCCTCTGCATAAATTTTGAGGTTTAACTATTAGGTACCCTATTTTCCGCACTATAAGGCGCACCTAAAAACCTCAAATTTTCTCAAAAGCTGACAGAGCGCCTAATAAACCAGTGCGCCTTATATATGGACCAATATTGAGCCACAATAAGCGGTAATAAATGGATGGATGGAGGTCTCGCAACTAGAGTAAGAAGCCGCAAACTTCATTTTCCCCTGTAGAAAAAGAAGTGTGCTTCTTCTCCTACGGTAAGCAGCCGCCAACCTTATTTTCCCCCGTAGAAGAAGAAGCGCGCGGTGCATGCTGGGATATATGACTGCGGGAGGCGTGCCGCTTCTGTGTTAATGTAAAGACCCCAAAATGGCTCCTATTAAGACAGGGTATCTGCAGGTTTCAGCAAGTCAAATTTAGGACTTTTTAAGACCTTTTTAATGCCACCTTGAATGAAATTTAAGACCGAAAAAAATAATAAAAAAATCTATAAATATAAGCGATGGTTGGGGATCCCACTGTACTACAACCTCAAAGACAATCAGTCAAGTTTACTTTTTGCATGTTTATTAATAAACAAACTGATAAGCACCACTCTGCCAAACAGCTTATCAAAAATCTTGAGCGATCCAAAAACTTTGACATCCAAAACAAACAAACCAACACCAATGCCAGTAAAAACATAATAACCGAGGTGAGGGTAAAAATAAATTACATTTGGTCAATAATAGTGCAATAATAGTGCAAAACAGTATTAATTATAACATCAACAACAAAACACTGAACACACACTCAAATGAGCCTCAGTTGAGCTTCAGCTGGCTGTTCTCATTCACGAGTTCTGCCTCTATTTTTTTCAGCTCACTCATTTTTTCTTTGTATCACTTGGAAGAGATACAAAGAAAAAATGAGTGAGCTGAAATCACTCACTTTTACTCAAAGACGTGCCCCCCCAAAAAAAAAAAAAAAAACTGGCCCGACAATTTAAGACCATTGAGTACTGAATTTAAGACAATTTTAGGAATTTCTAATAAATGTAATACTTTTTAAGGCCTTAATTTTAGATACATGAATTTAAGACTTTTTAAGACTTTTTAAGGATCCGCGGATACCCTGTAAGAGACACGCTTACGACGCAGAGTTTAAACTCAAGGCGATCAGTCACACAGTAGAAGACGGGAATAGAGCAGCAGCGAGAGAATTTAACATTAACAGCAGCGACACTGACTCGTTTGATGACGACTTCGACGAGTCGGATGCCGTATTCGCCCAACTGTTTGATTCGAACACTGAAGAAGAAGAATTTGAGGGATTCGTGGATGAGGAATAACTTAATAAAGTGAGCTTTACATGTTTATTTTGTGTGTTGTGTTGTGTGACATTATCGTTTGAGCAACATTGTGTTATTGATATATTATTGCTTTGCACTATTTCGAGTGTTACTATATTGTGATTGCACTAACCTTTGATTTACCGTAACAGTATCAGACTGTTTTTTACGTGTTTATTGAATCGGGGAAAATAATAAAACAGCTGTTTATTCATTTTGGGAGTGAACGGTGTTGTCAGAACGCTGGTTTGTAATCTATTAATAAAGTTTGACTGACCTGACTGTTTTGTTGACATTCCCTTTAGCGCAGCTCCATTTAAAGGATGCATAACACAACCCCAGCCTCTACTGTAGCATCTATTCTATGCACCTTATAATGCGGTGCGCCTTATATATGAACAAAGTTTTAAAATAGGCCATTTATTGAAGGTGCGCCTTTTAATCCGGTGCGCCTTATCGTGCGTAAAATATGGTAGGTCTTTATTGTCATTGCACAAGTACAACAAAACTTTGTTTCCAGCGCAAACCTGTTCAAGATTAGACAAACAAACAGTGTACAGGGTTGCAGAACAGAAACGTTGATGGGTCGCCACAAAAGATGAGGAAAAGGTAAACGCTGGGGGAGGATGAGTACAAAAATACAATCTAAACTGGGCTCCTAGAGAGGCCCAGTCTGGAGTAGGAAAAAACCTCCATAGCAAAGCTCATATACATATTACAAAATCCATCTTGAGACTTGCCAACAGAGGGGAGGGAGTGGGGGCTAAGGTGGAGGGCTGCAGCTCTTCAGGTGCAGCCCATTCGTCCATCAACCCTAAGAGATAAGTGTCAGGGGCGTTGGATAGGGGTATTAACAGGGGTTGACTTCTTTTTACACTTGTGTGGCATTTTAGAGTTTTAAAATGTGGGGAGAGAGAGTCATATTTGGGACAATTTTGTTTTCACATTAAGGCTTTGCTGTTTTAGTGATTGTTTTAAAGTTAAAGTTGATTGCCACACACACTCTTGGTGTGGTGAAATTATTCTCTGCATTTGACCCATCACCCTTGATCACCCCCTGGGAGGTGAGGGGAGCAGTGGGCAGCAGCGGTGCCACGCCCGGGATTCATTTTACTGTGCCAACACAGCCTGTACAGGTATTGTAATTATTTTAATACAATGAAGTGAAGTGAATTAAATTTATATAGCGCTTTTCTCTAGTGACTCAAAGCACTTTTACATAGTGAAACCCAATATCTAAGTTACATTTAAACCAGTGTGGGTGGCATTAGGAGCAGGTGGGTAAAGTTTCTTGCCAAGGACACAGTGGCAGTGACTAGGATGGCGGAAGCGGGGATCGAACCTGAAACCCTCAAGTTGCTGGCACGGCCACTCTACCAACCGAGCTATACCACCCCTGTGGTACCTCAACTTCTCAACTTAAGAGTGCCCTGATTTAAGAGTGTTTTGAGAGAAAAGAGCTGTCTCTTGGCTAATTGTAATGCTTTAAAGGGGACCTATCGTGTAAAAAAAAAACTTTTTCTTACCTATTGGTACTTGCTTTTGTGTATTTGGGATCTGCATAATGAACTGTTTGGAATGTTCACCATTTGTTACATTTTTCCCATTGGTGATGTCAGCGCATATCTCCATATAGGCCATTGCAGTCTAACGTAGACAGTAAGTTCCTTCTTTTTCTCTATCCTCTTGTTGTGGGACCGACTGGCTTGTACATGCACGTGGATGCCCCACTCTTGCCATTTCTGATACAAAGTAGCGTATAGTTTCAACTTATCTGTCCAAGGTTTGCCCCAGATTGCCAAGATACCAATGGTGGTAGGGTGTGGTTAGGGATGTGGCTTGGGGGCGGGGTCAATACGATGTCATCAGATTATTTGCTATGAAGCACTTATTTTCTTCAAAGAGCCCCCAAAAATGTAGACAAATATTTAAAACAAAACTATTTCTAATTATAGTATTAACATATATTTTTCTTACATAATATTGTTTTTCTGTTTTTTAAATTGTTTCTGCTTAATGTAAATGTTAAATGGACAATACTTGTAAGGTCGTCAAAGCACTTTGAGTACCACATTCACCCATTCATACACACATTGACACACTGATGGCAAGAGCCCGGGTGAAGTGCCTTGCCCAAGAACACAACAGACGTGACTAGGATGGCAGAAGCTGGGATCAAACCTGGAATCTTCAAGTTGTTGGCATGGCTGCTCTACCACCCGAGTCACGCGCCAACCATCCATCCGTTTTCTAGCTGCACTCTGGCGAAAGCAGGGTAGACCCTGGATAAGTCGGCAATTCCTCTCAGAGTCAACACAGATAAACAAACAACATTCACACACTAGAAAGTGCTAAGTCCACACAGAAAGACCCTCAACACGGGGATTAAACCCATGACCTTCTTATTGTGAGGTACATGCACCAACCCCTGTGCCACCGGGTATAAACCAGAACATGTTAGAAAATTATTTACACAATATTTCAGCCAGCGAAAACCCACCCCTTAGATTCCTCAACTGATGTGCTAGCATTTACTTAAACATTACAGATTACTTTATAAAACATCTTTGACAAAGCATGATCATTATGTGAAACATGTTAATTTTGTTGATGTAGTTAAACCACTTGTAAATTGTGACGCTTTTGATTTTGAAGCCGAAAAAGTGTGATTGGTTTAAGAAAGGTGTCTTGATGTTTTTTTTTACGAAGCACTGTTTCCAATAAGAAAAGTTCCCTTTTGATGTCTCCTTACCGTCTTACATTTTTGTTGAGCTTTTATGGCATTTTACTATTACAGCCACAGTAACAATCTACATTTTATGTTATCACTGCACCATAATTATAATCTCAAGGCGTTCAATCGTTCGCAACTTGACCACTTGCGAAACATTGCGAGATGAATGAGAACCTTCATCGGTATCTTAACTAGGGCTGGGCGATATATCGACATATGCGATATATCGCGGGTTTGTCTCTGTGCGAAATAGAAAATGACTATATCGTAATATTCGAGTGTATGTTCTCATGCAGCTGCTTTTAGCTGCGGGCATTACACTACAAGTTCTCCCCACTCCTTCTTGTGTCTTCTTATCACAGACAGCGAGCGCACATTCTTACACACGTCACATACTGTCACGTCATACGTCACATACGTATACACCCTTGCTCAGCAGAGAGGTAGCAGCGTGGCTAACGTTAGCTGTGATGCCGGCGCGATGTTGCGAGCGATAATACGAGAGAAAGAAGGTGCGAATCTGGTAAGAAATGAAGGAAGAATAATTTCCAAGATAAACAGCACGGGGTCCATCGTCTGGCGGTGGTTCGGCTTCAAGTGGGAATATGTCGAATAGACAACTTTAATTTGTCAAGTGTGGGGCACAAGCCTTGCTAGCAAAAGTAGGAAAACTGCTCACATGTAGCATCGTTTGAAAAGTCACCTGCTAATAACTTTAATAAATACAGTTTTGGCAAATTGACTTAGTTGTGATTTCTCTCTCTGCATGAAAGTTTTAAATGAGCATATATTAATGCAGTATGAATAAAAATGTTTTAATGTAGACACAGAATCATCATACTGCTGTGATTATATGTATTAAGTGTTAATTCAAGGCTAAGGCAAAATACCGAGATATATATTGTATATCGCGATATGGCCAAAAAAATATCGCAATATTAAAAAAAGGCCATATCGCCCAGCCCTAATCTTAACTGTAATCTAAACACGGAATAGAAACTCCAACCACCTATCTGAACGACTTACGCAGCAGGCATTAGCTCCGGTGAAGACGAGCCACGGCCAAAAATGGTCTTGTCGAGAAAACAACTTGCCATTGCTCTGGACCTGATATTACTATAATAAACCGTTTTCTTAGGCCATATCTGCTCACCCTTTTCCCACTTGTGTCTCATCAGTAACTAGTGAACGCTGCCAATTTTCCCCTGCTAGAGAACGGAGTGAGGGTAAAAAAGGACGCATGTTGGTTAACGGCCCATTAAAACATTGGTGACGTGAACTTCACCTAATTGCAGCCCACTGCAAATTGCATTCAGGTAATGTTTCTTCAAGCGCAAACAGAACATTTGTGCGCTAATCTTTAGTGACCCTTATTTTGTAAGCGCATTCATACAGGATGTAACACATAGCAATTTTATTGTGAAGGTGAAATTCTTGTTTTCTTGGTGCACTTGACGAAAGTGCTTTGTGTGGGGAGATTTGCAATCAAAGAGTAACACACGATTAACGACAACCGTCCTTTATTCATAGTGAGCTTGCACCTTGTCAGAGGTCATCGTGCACGACATTCAGCTAAAAATAGAACACATACATTTTCAGTCAGATGTTTATGTTTGCGTGATCATAATGTAGTACAGTTCACTTTAAGCATGTACACGAGCCACTTGAAGCCAGCAAATAGAGGCTTAAATTTAGCCAACTATCGTTGGGAGGGCTTCAATTACTGTTTCTTCATGGCCCTCAGAGAATTGGCTTGTAGCTAGGGATGCAACTGTTTGGTTGACCTGACAGCTTTCGGAGCGCGTGTGTGGTTTTGATCATTGTTTTTTTTCTTTGTGTCACTAATCAGTTTGGAGCGTGAATATGTAGTTCTGCTAATATGACTGTGCACCGTGAGAAGGAGAAAGAAGAATTGTGGAGGCATTCATCATGACAAAATTGGTAAATTTTAAGGATATTTTCAATAATCAAGTATTTTACCCAGCCCTACAACATGAGAATGTTGAGACATTTGTTTCTACACCTGTACGGAGGGTAAGAACGTTAAAACTTTACTTAAAGCTCAGCTTCAACAGCGAGTACACCGGTTTTACACCTAAGCATGTTAAAATACAGATAACCTTATTCTTACACTTGTAGGACCACTAAGCAGGTTAAAATACAGATAACACACCTTTTTTTAAAAACTTGCATGACTGCTAAGGAGATTAAAATACAGATAATACACGTCTTTCTACATTTGCATGACAGGTAAGAATGTTAAATGTTACTTACTATAAACAGAACCTGTTCAGTGAATACACTTAATTTGACACTTGTGCGACAGCTAAAGGTTATAGAAAATAATTGAGAAGTAGATCTTCTCAATTATTTTCTGTTACACCCCCCCCCCCCACAAAAAAGAAGACTTTTTGTGTCCCCCCCTCTCCACAGCAATTATTAAAAATAGTATAATTTGTCTGTAAAACTGTTATAAGTATACCTCTGCATAACATTGTATCCATATTAACATGAAAGAAAAACCAGAAATATCTATCAACTTACAACAAAGAATAACTTGAATAACTAACATTGTTTTGTAGTTTCTGACAGAAAATATTACAAATATCTCATAATATAATAATCTCAAAACTAGTACATTTAAATTGATCAACTACATAGACACTTAAACCTACAAAACAAAAATGAACATAACTTTTTAATCAAAATGCGGAAGTCAAGATTAATGGCAACAATGAGAATGTTTTGTAGTGCACAGCTTTTCAAAGTGGGGTTTTAGGCATAATGCTGATGAAGCATGTTCCCTGGGGTGACCGCCCCACTATTTGAGAATAACTGCTTTAAAGTAAAAACAACCTTTAATTAATGAACCTATGTATATATTTGTATACGGTGTAAATAACCTATATAGTAGAGGTAGGGAACCTATGGCTCGCGAGCCAAATGTTGCTCTTCTGATGACTACATCAGGCTCTCAGATAAATCTTAGCTGACATTGCTTAACACGATAAGCAATGAATAATTCCACTGGAAATCACAGTGTTAAAAATAATGTTCAAAATATAGAAACATTTCATGCATTTTAATCTATCTATCCTTTTCCTACTGCACCAATCCCAGCTGTCCTTCAGGGTACAGAAGGGTAACATTAAAAGTAAGAAGTATTTTATTTATTATTGGTTAGCTTCAGAATAACAAAGTTATTAAAAAGAATAAGAGACTTATTATACTCTAAAAATGTTGGTGTTACTTAAAAATACACGCATTTAGTTGTATTCAGTGTTGAAAAATATTATATGGCTCTCAAGAAAATACATTTTAAAATATTTGGCTTTCGTGGCTCTCAGTCAAAAAGGTTCCCAACGCTATATACTCAATAAGCTACTTGTATGACAGTTAAAACACTTCCTGGCTTTTATTATAGAGACAGTTTGACCTTCTCAAACATTTCTTGTGGGGGTAAAAATAAAAGTCAGTCAGGAGTACAAGGCATGCATCTAAAAATCTAGTCAAATACTGTCACTGTCAGGACTGATGTTACACGGAGGAAAAACGAGCCTTTCCAAATCAAATAGTAAATGACAGCGTTGGTAGTCGGAGTACGGTAACAGTGGCGCTGTCTTTTATTTATTTTTTTGTAGGGTGTGTGCACCGGGTCGTAGGGAGTGATTTGATGAATCAACACCAGAAGCAATGACACTGGGAAGGAAAGAACAACACAGAGACGTAGAGATAGAGGGACAGAGAGAGAGGCCCGCCCCCAAAGCGCTTGTCAGAGCCTGTGATGAAATTGTGTGGACAGTAGCACACCCAGAAGTGATACCATTTCCTGGGCTTGTTCACTTCTTTGCTTGTCTAAACAGGACCCCCCCTATGGATCACTGCCATGTCTCCTTGACTCCAAATGGGAGTAAGACACTGTCATTTTGCTCCAAAGACAGACAGCGGAGATTATGTTGGACGACGAGCTGAACATCGCTTCTTGCTTTTTGACCCTCATGATAAAAATAGAATAACATCTGCAGCAAGCATATTAATCAAACACTGGTGCAGATAACATAAATACATACAATCACAAATAATTGCAGGTTTCAGAAAGTTAAAAGTTAAAGTACCAATGATTGCCACACACACTAAGTGTGGTGAAATTTATCCTCTGCATTCGATCCAGAGGTTAAATGTTAGACATTGTAAATTGGAGAATAGAGTAAACCTAATCCAGTCCTTCTCAAATAGTGGGGCGCGCCTCACGTGAACATCCTTTTTTTCCCGTACCAGAATATGACAGAGCATATGTAGCACTTGGCTTCACTGGAGCCACGGCGGCAGACGAGGAAAGGCTGGTGTGTTTCCTTTAATGTTAATATTATGGAGAGGTAGTTGTTGTTTAGTGCAGATATAGTGTTGTTTCCTTTAATGTTAATATTATGCAGAGGTAGGGCTGGGCAATATATCGCAGGTTTTTCTCTGTGCGATATAGAAAATGACTATATCGTAATATTCCAGTAGACGTTCTCACGCAGTTGTTTTTAGCTGCGGGCATTACACTACAGGCTCTTATCACTCTTACCTGTGTCTCCTTCTCACAGACAAGCAGGCGCACATTTTTACATGCGTCACATACTGTCACGTCATACGTCACACATACGTAAACGCTTTCGCCCAGCAGAGAGGTAGCGGCGTGGCTAACATTAGCTGTGATGCTAGCGGGTTGTTGCGAGAGAAAGAAGGTGCGAATCTCGTAACAAATGAAGGAAGAATTCATTCCCAAGAAAAACAGCACAGGGTCTATCATCTGGCGGTGGTTCGGCTTCAAGCGGGAATATGTCGAATAGACAACTTTAATTTGTCATGTGTGGGGCACAAGCGTTGCTACGTAAAGTAGCATTACTGCTAATATGTATCATCATTTGAAAAGTCACCTAATAACTTTAATAAAAACAGTTTTGGTAAATTGACTTAGTTGTGATTTCCTTCTCTGCATGAAAGTTTAAAAGTAGCATATATTAGTGCAGTATGAACAAGAATGTTTTAATGTAGACACAGAGTCACCATACTGCTGTGATTATATGTATCCGGTGTTCATTCAAGGCTAAGGCAAAATACCGAGAAATATATCGTATATCGCGATATGGCCTAAAAATATCGCGGTATTAAAAAAAGGCAATATCTCCCAGCCCTATGCAGAGGTATAGTTATAACAATTTTATTGACAAATTATGCTATTTATAGTCGCCGTAGAGCATGGGTGTCAAACTCTGGCCCGCGGGCAAAATTTGGCCTGCCGTGTAATTTAATTTGGCCCTTGAGGCAATATCAAATTAACATTACAGCTGGCCCCACGCTATTACACAGCAGCGGTGCCGCTGTAACACCGCAATATCTCACACTTGCCAATCCTCCCGAAGTTCAGTGCCCCTCCCAAAAATCTCCCGGGGCAAGCATTCTGCCGATTTCCACCCGGCACTGCCTTTAGCATTCTCTACAACCTGTCGTCACGTCCGCATTTTCTCCATACAAACAGCGTGCAGGCCCACTCGCATAATATATGCGGCTATTACACACACAAGTGAATTCAAGGCATACTTGGTCAACAGTATAAACAACTTTAACACAGTTACAAATATGCGCCACACTGTGAACTCACACCAAACAAGAATGACGAACAAATTTCGGGAGAACATCTGCACTGTAACATAGCATAAACACAACAGAACAAATACCCAGACCCCCTTGCAGCACTAACTCTTTCGGGACGCTACAATATATTTTGATATTTACCTCAGAAGACTGCAAATAGAAAAGAGGCATTGAATTTGTATTTAAGTTTTATTTGATATGCTATTGATATTTGTTAATTATTATTATTTGAAACTCGATTTTGCATGTCACTATAAAGTTACTGTGTATAAGCATTGCTTGTTCAGTGTTCAATGCAAAACTTGTTTGGGTCCCTATTAAAAAGTTGATTTGTTCTACCTTGGCCCACGGCTTTGTTGAGTTTTAAATTTTGGCCCACTCTGTATTTGAGTTTGACACCCCTGCCACAGAGACTGGGGGGACGCAAAATATTTCCTTCTTCCAAGGAGGGGTGTAGCACAAAATGATTGAGCAGCGTTGACCCAACCCAACCAGAAGAGCAACTGTAGGAAAATAGTGATTTCTGTTGCATGTGCATATTCAACTTCAGCATGTCTATCAGCATATTCACAGGTGATTATGTTTCAAGGTATCATTGACATGCAGGATTAGTTGCACAAGTGTTTTGGCAATGCAGGTGGACAAGTCAGTGCAGTAGCGTGCATAACAAGTATTTTGTCCTTATAAAGGCAAGTTGCTGTTAAAATGGGATATATATGTGTATGTAACTGCCTCCCAAGTTGCCCAAAACTAAGAGGTTGAACTTCTGAAAGAACTTGCAAAACGTCAAGATATTTCCCGATTAGGGCTAGGCGATAAAACGATATCAATATATATCGTGATATATACGTAATCAATGAGCAATAAAAAAATGTGTCCGATAAAACAATTGCTTTTTCTTCTTCTTCCATGTCGTAAGAAACTGGAAGTTGCGAAGCAAACTTTATTGCATGAACAAAGGCACCCGTTCTCTGGTAACCGAGCAATGGAGGAAGTGATCACTGATCAGTGGGAGGGACATGTTAACAGCCGATCAGGTGACAGTTTCAACTATCAATTTTTGTTGCGCCATCTTGTTGTCTCAATGTTTATTTGCATGGAGAGAGAAGAGAAACCCAGAATGAGTGCTGAAGAAAGTGAATAAATTGTCAATAAAACAGAAACGGTCATTTTGACGGTATGGCAGTTTTTGAGATTTTTTTCAAAGCGGACCATGGCCAGACCAATGTGGACCCCCTTAGCTGAACCACAGCCGTAACTTCCTGGCACTAAAACTGCAGTGCCATGTAAACAGGTTTCACTCTGTTTACATTTTCAAACTATGCACTATGTTTATTAAGCATTTCTTACATATTATCTCTGAGTCTTAATTTCAAGAGCTTACTGTTCAGTATTTATTGTAATTTTAGAACTTTGTTTACATTGATTATTTGAGTGTTTTCCATGGCTGGGTAAACATTTCCTTTCTACGTTGATAGCTGAGGAGAATATAAATAAGAAGGTTATATTTTAAATAAAATTTTTTACATTTAATATGTTTTTCTCCCGGTACTTATTTTTGATAGGTCATAAAAAATATCAGTAATTATTGATTTTGACCAACATGAAGCACTTACATCTTGATGCAGTTTTAAGCCTAATCACCCAGCCCTATTGCTGATCCGTTTTTTGGGTCTCAGACTTGATCCCTTTGAGTACCAATTCGATACTTTGACAGTACATAATAACACTGAAAATGGTTTAAAGCGAGTAACTAAAGTGAACACAGTATAAAGCTTAACTTATTAAATTTTGAATTTGCAAGGTTGTTGGAAATCAGATGATGCATTGATTTTGTGGCAATGAATGCTAGATACATTTTTAGTGCACAATAAATAACTAAACAAAACCAAAAAACTACTTTAATGCTCTCATTAAAATAATTTTAGTTTTCTCCTCAAGGTAATACTTACTCTAAGAGTTTGTAAACAATGAAAAAAATTCCCCCAAAAACATCAAAAACCCTTGCAATCGACCATTTGTCTGCCTTTTATACACAACCCAACGAAGCAAAATATTGCCGTAATATGTGTACTTTCACACAGCGGCTTGGCACGCCACAGCTAGATAATAACATGCGTGAATAAGTGTGATGTGACGGATAAAATACTTGCTGCACGGTGACAATTGATTTCCACACAATGGTGAAGTTAACACAATTGTCCAGGCATTAGCGAATATAACTATGTCTGTTACAGCTCTGGTGCTGCATCAGCAGAAAGAAAACTGGAGTGTCGATTTCATCTACTTGTTGTTCTGTTAAAATGAGGAAGCTTTTGTAGGCTAAGTAAAAAAGGTCAAGAAAGTACCAGTATTGTCAAAAAGGACAACGATTAATGATAATCATAGACGCATTAGTTTGACGTAGGACAGTGGTACATGAGTCTTTGTCCTGGCGAGGTAGAGGCAATATGTTACATATACATATATATATATATAAATATATATATATATATATATATATATATATATAATTATCCCTCTGACGTGAAAAGACACATCTTGTACATACCGAGTACTGCACAATTTAATCTATTAAAATATCAGGTTTGGGGATGGCGAGGCTTTGACCCATGAGCAAATAAATCAGATTTCCTTTGGTGCCTACTGGGAAAATTGTGTAAAAATAAATGTAGATTCCTAATGAAGCCTTAGCTTGACGCTCCTCTACTTTCTCCTGCTCCGCTTGCTGCGGCAACAACAAACAAGACTCCAGACGCGCCTCTTCGTTTTGTATCGTTTACTTGTCAACTTAATCATTCAAAAACGCAAAATAATAACGATGTGGGAACAAATGAATGGCAAAAATAAAGCGAGTTTGTAACAGTAAGAAAAAGTTAGAAAAAGTAAGAGTAAGGTCAAAAAACTGTGTGGCTCGATTCCACCATATCTGACTCCCATTACCCATAATATTCATCCTTCTTCTTCCGCTTATCCGAGGTCGGGTCGCAGGGGCAGCAGCCCATACTTCCCTCTCCCCAGCCACTTCGTCCAGCTCCTCCCGGAGGATCCCGAGGCGTTCCCAGGCCAGCTGGGAAAGATAGTATTCCCAACGTTTCCTGGGTCTTCCTACCGGTCAGACGTGCCCGGCGGAGGAAACTCCTTTCGGCCGCTTGCACCCGTGATCTTGTCCTTTCGGTCATGACCGAAAACTTATGACCATAGCTGAGGATGGGAACGTAGATCGACCGGTAAATTGAGAGCTTTGCCTTCCGGCTCAGCTCCTTCTTCACCACAACGGATTGATACAGCGTCCGCATTACTGAAGACGCCGCACCAATCCACCTGTCGATCTCACGATCCACTCTTCCCTCACTCGTGAACAAGACTCCGAGGTACTTGGACACCTCCACTTGGGGCAAGATCTCCTCCCCAACCCGGAGATGGCACTCCACCTTTCTCTGGGCGAGAACCATGGACTCGGACTTGAAGGTGCAGATTCTGATCCTAGTCGCTTTGAACTCAGCTGCGAACTGATCCAGTGAGAGCTGAGGATATTGGCCAGATGAAACCATCAGGACCACATCATCTGCAAATAGCAGAGATCTAATCCTGCAGCCACCAAACAAGATCCCCTCAACGCCCTGACTGTGTCTAGAAATTCTGTCCGTAAAAGTTATGAACAGAATCGGTGACAAAGGGCAATTTTGGCTGAGTCCAACCCTCACTGGAAACGGGTCCGACTTACTACCGGCAATGCGGACCAAGCTCTGACACTGATTGTACAGGGAGCGTACCGCCACAATAAGACAGTCCGTTACCGCATACTCTCTGAGCACTCTCTACAAGACTTCCCAGGGTACACGGTCGAATGCCTTCTCCAAGTCCACAAAGCACATGTAGACTGGTTGGGCAAACTCCCATGCACCCTCAAGGACCCTGCCGAGAGTATAGAGCCGGTCCACAGTTCCACGACCAGGACGAAAACCACAGTGTTCCTCCTGAATCTGAGGTTCGACTATCCGGCGTAAGTTCCTCTCCAGTACACCTGAATAGACCTTACCGAACAGGCTGGTCATAATACATTGTGTCCAAAACCATATTACCACACAAATCCTTCCGCCATATACTACACAACACATTATAAATGTTTTACCATATGATATTGTAGAACCAACAATGCAATGCGTATTTGAAATAAAAGACCGAATGATATTGGATAAGATAAAGGAGGGGTTTGCGTCCACAAAATATTAGCTCTAGTGCTAATGCTAACGTTAGCGCTTAGCATGGGGTGACGTTAACTGGGCATAATTCGAATTTTATTAACACACATATGTTTTTTTTCACCTCGTGGAATGTCGTCACTCTTGCAACCAGGAGCGAATATTGGAGTTAATGAAAAAAATCCCTTTATAGTACAGGCTCCATGTTGGGGGGGAAAACAGGGCTAACGTTAGCCAAAGTTAGCTAACAGCCTGCTACAGATAAGATTGGCCCTGCGAGCGTAATCGGCATTTTTATCAAGAGATCTACAGGCACATCGGTGAGGCGTCTTCAGTAATGCGGACTCTGTATCGATCTGTTGTGGTGAAGAAGGAGCTGAGCCGGAAGGCAAAGCTCTCAATTTACCGGTCGATCTACGTTCCCATCCTCACCTACAGTCATGAGCTTTGGGTCATGACCGAAAGGATAAGATCACGGGTACAAGCGGCCGAAATGAGTTTCCTCCGCTGGGTGGCGGGGCTCTCCCTTAGAGATAGGGTGAGAAGCTCTGTCACCTGGGAGGAACTCAAAGTAAAGCCGCTGCTCCTCCACATGGAGAGGAGCCAGAAGAGGTGGTTTGGGCATCTAGTCAGGATGCCACCCGAACTCCTCCCTACGGAGGTGTTTCAGGCACGTCCGACCAGTAGGAAGACCTAGGACACGTTGGGAAGACTATCTCTCCAGTCTGGCCTGGGAACGCCTCGGGATCCCCCGGTAGGAGCTGGACGAAGTGGCTGGCGAGAGGGAAGTTTGGGCTTCCCTGCTTAGGCTGTTGCCCCCGCGACCCGACCTCGAAGAAGGTGGATGTTGAATTTTAAGGCAAAATAAATGGTTTGGTAAGCTATTTACCTGGTGTTGTCTTAATTGAATGCATATAAAATTAAAATGAGTCTTATCGGCATTTAATAAGGAGATTCTGTGGTAACGGGGCTACACGGTGCCAGAGGGGTTAGTACGTCTGCCTCACAATACGAAGGTCCTGAGTAGTCAGGGTTCAAACCCGGGCTCGGGATCTTTCTGTGTGGAGTTTGCTTGTCCTCCCCGTGACTGTGTGAGTTCCCTCCGGCTTCCTCCCATTTCCAAAGACATGCAGCTGGGGATAGGTTGGTTGGCAACACTAAATTGGCCCTAGTGTGTGAATCTGAGTGTGAATGTTGTCCGTCTATCTGTGTTGGCCCTGCAATGAAGTGGCGACTTGTCCAGGGTGTACCCCGCCTTACGCCCGATTGTAGCGGACATAGGCACCAGCGCCCCCCGCGACCCAAAAGGGAATAAGCGGTAGAAAATGGATGGACGGATAGTTGGGGCAACTCTACACAAACAGACCATAGGAGTCTATAATGTTATACTTGCCACAAGAAAATAATTGTGTTAAAGCTACTACACAACACATTATAAACGTTTTACCATATGATATTGTAGAACCAACTGTGCAATGCGTATTTGGAAAAAAAGATAAAATGATATTGGAAGTATTAGCTCTAATGCTAATGCTAATGCTAACGTTAGCGCTTAGCATTGCATAATTCGAATTTTATTAACACACAAATGTTTTTATTCACCTAGTGGAATATCTTCACTCTTGCAACCAGGAGCGAATATGGGAGTTAATGAAAAAAATCCCTTTATAGCACAAGCTCCATGTTGGGGGGAAAAACAGGGCTAACGTTAGCCGAAGTTAGCTACCAGCTAACAGATAAGATTAGCCCCTGCGAGCATAATCGACATTATTTGTCACAAATGTCGACACGTCACACCAATTAAACCCACAAAATGTGTTCTTTTGTAACGAAACGTCAGGCCGGCCAACTGGAAAAAGCAAAGAACTCACGGGGCAGTTTTAAATTCCCGAAGCCCGTCGAGGTGCTGCCACTGGCTTGCGAAGAAGCCCCAGTCTTTCCCGTCGAGCTTCCGCCGGCGACTGCTGATCCGGCGCCGGCTGCAGCGGATCCGGGAGCTCCGGGAGGCTCAGCGAATGAGCTGGTCCTGGGCCGCCCGCTGCCGCTCATATTTTTGTGAACTAAAGCCAGGATTAACGGCGAGCGTTATTGACAGCCAGGCAAAGGGAGACACAGTGAGAATGTGGTTAGAAATAAATAAATAAAGAAGTCCACTTACAGCGTTCTATACAGGCTGCCCGTCTCCCCCTTTCTTCCTCTGTAGAACGATGATGGTGGGGGACTGGGGAGTTGACGCACGATGACGTTAGGATCGCAAAGGATGATGGGAAATAGAGTTTTAGCGTCAAAGACATATACATATACATTCACTGTACAAACATACATATACACATACTGTACATATACATTTACTGTACAAACTGATAGACAATATATAGCAACCACTGAATTAAATTATATTATATATATTATTGTATTATATATTGTAAATATATATTGTATATGTATAGGGGTGGGACCTAATAAGTGTACTTCTTCTCACTCCCTTTTGAGCCAATCTTGACATCTACAAAATATTAGTCACATGTAATGTTTTCAATGTAGGTGTAAAAATAATGTATCTATATATTTCTTTTGTATTTATGTCATTCTCTTGTTTTGTTTGCATGGCTCAAAATAAACCATTCATTCATTCATTCATTCATTCAAACATTCATATACGCATTCTGTACATATACAAATACATATACACACAAACACTTATGCACATAATCACGTTTCATCAAACATATATTAAAGTTTTTGCCCTAGGGCAGTGGTTCTCAACCTTTTTTCAGTGATGTACCCCCTGTGGACATTTTTTTAATTCAAATACCCCCTAATCAGAGCAAAGCATTTTGAAAAAAAAGAGATAAATGAGTAAAATACAGCACTATGTCATCAGTTTGTGATTTATTAAATTGTACAACAGTGAAAAATATTGCTCATTTGTAGTGGTCTTTCTTGAACTATTTGGAAAAAAAGATATAAAAATAACTAAAAACTTGTTGAAAAATAATCATGTGATTCAATTACAAATACAGATTTCTATACGTAAAACACTTAGACTTAGACTTCCTTTTTATTGTCATTCAAATTTGAACTTTACAGTACAAAGAAGAACAACATTTTGTTGCATTAGCTCTTGGTAGGGCAGGATAAAAAAAAAGCAATAGTAATCATCAACTTAAAGTGTCCTCTTTGGTGATTGTATCCATCCATTTCCTACCATTTATTCCCCCTTGGGGTCGCTGGCGCCTATCTCAGCTACAATCGGGCGTAAGGCGGGGTACTCCCTGGACAAGTCGCCACCTCATCGCAGGGCCAACACAGATAGACAGACAACATTCACACTCACATTCACACACTAGGGCCAATTTAGTGTTGCCAATCAACCTATCCCCAGGTGCATGTCTTTGGAGGTGGGAGGAAGCCGGAGTACCCGGAGGGAACCCACACATTCACGGGGAGAACATGCAAACTCCACACAGAAAGATCCCGAGCCTGGGATTGAACCCAGGATTGCAGAACTTTTGTATTGTGAGGCAGACGCACTAACCCCTCTGCCACCGTGAAGCCTTGGGGATTGTAATAGAGATCCATTTGGATTCATGAACTTAATTATAAACCAGGGGTGTCAAACTCATTTTAGATCGGGGGCCACATGGAGAAAAATCTACTCCCAAGTGGGCCGGACTGGTAAAATCCCTGCACGATAACTTAAAAATAAACGCAACATAACAAATACCCAGAATCCCTTGCATCCCTAACTCTTCCGGGCTCCATTATACACCCCCGCTACCACCAAACCCGGCCCCCCCAACCCCGCCCACCTCAACCAACGCACGTAGGGGGGCTGGCAGTGGGGGTGTATAATGGAGCTCGGAATATTTAAGGATGCATGGGATTCTGGGTATTTGTGATGTTGCGTTTATAATGTGTTACAGTGCGGATGTTCTCCCGAAATGGGTTTGTCATTCTTGTTTGGCGCATATTAGTAAGAGTGCTAAAGTTGTTTGTATCACAACCCTCAGTGTAACCTGTATGGCTGTTGAACAACTATGCCTTGCAGTCGCTTGTGCGTTGAGTCAGCAGCCGGCACTTAGATAGCATAGTATTAAAGCGGACGCTACGACATGGTCGAGAGGACGTCTAAGGTATTGCCATCACGGCACGGCCTTAATATTGTTGTCTGGGTGAAAATCTGAGAATGTTATCTTGGGAAGATTTCTGGGAGAGGCAATGAAATTTGGAAAATTTGGGGGTCGCCAGGTATGCAGCTGAGCCACATCAGAGTGATCCAAGAGCCGCATGCGGCTCCAGAGCCGCGGGTTGCTGACCCCTGATCTATAGAGATACAAAGATTTGCTATTGCAACATCCAGTAGACACATGGAGAAGAGCTGTTTCTTTCGTTCAAAAATTTCAGGTTAATTTGTATACTTAGCAAACTCATCCCGCGGGCTGGTTAAAACCTGTTCGCGGGCCTAATTCGGCCCGCGGGCCGTACGTTTGACACCGCTGTTCTAAACATTTCTTAAAAAAAAAAAAAAAATCTTTAACATCAATATTTATGGAACATGTTCACAAAAAATCAAGCTGAATATTGCATTGTTGCATTTCTTTTCATAGTTTATAAACTTACATTCATATTTTGTTGAAGTATTATTCAATAAATATATGTATAAATGATTTTTGAATTCTTGCTATTTTTAGAATAAAAAAAAAAAATCTCACGCCCCCCTTGGCATAACTTCAAGAACCCCTGGGGGTACTTGAAGGTATGCCAAGGAGTACGTGAGATTTTTTTTAAATATTCTAAAAATAGCAACAATTGTTGTTGATGGCTAGATTTTTTGTGGACATGTTATATAAATATTGAGATTTCTTTTTTTGTGAAGAAATGTTCATGAATCCAGATGGATCTCTATTACAATCCCCAAAGAGGGCTCTTTAAGTTGATGATTACTTCTATGTGTAGAAATCTTTATTTATAATTGAATCACTTGTTTATTTTTTTAAACAAATTTTTAGTTATTTTTATACCTTTTTTTCCAAATAGTTCAAGAAAGACCACTACAAATGAGCAATATTTTGCACTGTTATACAATTTAATAAATCAGAAACTGATGACATAGTGCTGTATTTTACTTCTTTATCTCTTTTTTTCAACCAAAAATGCTCTGCTCTGATAAGGGCAGGGGTCGGGAACCTTTTTGCCTAAGAGCCATACAAGCCAAATATTTAAAAAAGTATTTCCATGGGAGCCATATAATACTTTTTCAAAGACTGAATACAACTAAATGAGTGCATTTTTAAGTAAGACCAACATTTTTAGAGTATAATAAGTCTCTTATTCTTTTTAATAACATTGTTATTCTGAAGCTAACCAACAATAAATAAAATACTTCTTACCATTAATGCGACTTCTTGAACAGGTGCGGCAGAAACCGGATGGATGGATTGAAAGGCATGAGAATGTTTTATATTTGAATGTTTTTTTGACACTATGATTACCAGAGGAATTATTCATTACTTACCGTTAAGCAATGTCAGCTAAGATTTATCTGAGAGCCAGATGCAGTCATCAAAAGAGCCACATCTGGCTCTAGAGCCATAGGTTCCCTACCCCTGTATTAGGGGGTACTTGAATTTAAGAACATTTCACAGGGGGTTCATCACTGAAAAAGGTTGAGAACCACTGGCCTAGTGGTTAGAATGTCCGCCCTAAGATTGGTAGGTTGTGAGTTCAAACCCTGGCCGAGTCATACCAAAGACTATAAAAAAAAATGGACCCATTGCCTCCCTGCTTGGCACTCAGCATCAATGGGTTGGAATTGGGGGTTAAATCACCATACATGATTCCCGGGCGTGGCACTGCTGCTGCCCACTGCTCCCCTCACTTCCCAGGGGGTGATCAAGGGGATGGGTCAAATACAGAGAACAAATTTCACCACACCTAGTGTGTGTGTAACAATCATTGGTACTTTAACTTTAACATATCCATCCATCCATTTCTACCGCTTGTCCCGTTTGGGGTTGCGGGGGGTCACTGGAGCCTATCCCAGCTGCATTCGGGCGGAAGGCAGGTACACACTGGACATGTCACCACCTCATCCCAGGGTCAACACAGATAGACAGACAACATTCACATACTAGGGACCATTTTAGTGTTGCCAATCAACCTATATATTTATATTTATTAATTAATTTAATTATTATTAGAATTACATTTTAAAATTAAATTAATAACGAGGTTGAGAAAAAAAGTTAAATAAAAAAGTAAGAGACTATATATATATATATATATATATATATATATATATATATATGTAGGTGTGGGAAAAAAAATCACAAGACTACTTCATCTCTACAGAACTGTTTCATGAGGGGTTCCCTCAATCATCAGGAGATTTCCCTCAATCTCCTGATGATTGAGGGAACCCCTCATGAAACAGTTCTGTAGAGATGAAGTAGTCTTGTGATTTTTTCCCACACCTACATATTGCGCTCTACCACGGTATCGAGCACTATTCTCTGGATAATCCAATCAAGACATATATATATATATATATATATATATATATATATATTTTTTTTTTTTTTTTTTTTTTTTTTACTGTAAATCAAAAACCTGCAATTTTACAGTAAAAGTTTGGCACCTGAGCCGACAGTTTTTTTTTCTTTTTTCTTTTTTTTTTTTAACAACAGTAGATTTTTCGTAAATGCCATAACGGCGCTACAGTTTAGTGCAGTAAAAAAAAAGTACAGTTTTTGAGAAATTTGAGAAATGCTGTAAAAACCACAGTAAATTTCACAATTTTACCATGAAATCTATTGCTACTTTCATTTAGGGCTAGGAGATTTGGCCTTTTTTTTAATATCTTGATATTTTTAGGCCATGTCACGATACACAATATATATCTCGATATTTTGCCTTAGCCTTGAATTAACACTTCATACATATAATCACAGCAGTATGATGATTCTAGAGGGGGGGTTGCCCACATATGTGGTCCTCTCCAAGGTTCTCATAGTCATCATTGTCACCGACGTCATACTGGGTGTGAGTTTTCCTTGCCCTTATGTGGGCCTACCGAGGATGTCGTAGTGGTTTGTGTTGTGGTTTGTGCAGCCCTTTGAGACATTAGTGATTTAGGGCTATATAAATGAACATTGATTGATTGATTGATTGATACTTTTACATTGCACAATTTGATGGATAACTTGCTTTGAAATCATTACTATTAGTATATATTTCTATTTAAAAATGGTTTGAATGTTTGATAATATATTTTTGAATAATTAGACAATATTTAAGTTAACATAATTTGCGATTACATGCAGTACAGTATTTGTTCTCCCAAAATAGAAAGAAAGAATACATTTAGTGAGGAAAGTTACAGTACTTTATTGATACATACTATTTCCACCCAAAGATTCGCAGCCCTAGTTACTATGGTCATCTAATTAGTTACTATGGTCATCTAATTAGTTACTATGGTCATCTGATTAGTTACTATGGTCATCTAATTAGTTACTATGGTCATCTGATTAGTTACTATGGTCATCCAATTAGTTACTATGGTCATCTAATTAGTTACTATGGTCATCTAATTAGTTACTATGGTCATCTAATTAGTTACTATGGTCATCTTATTAGTTACTATGGTCATCTAATTAGTTACTATGGTCATCTAATTAGTTACTATGGTGATCTATTTAGTTACTATGGTCATCTAATTAGTTACTATGGTCATCTACGTCACAGCAGCTCAGAGGAGGCACCAAGCAGTATGGCCGGGAAGCGTTTCCTTAGACGCGGAAGGAGATTTTCACAACAAAGTTCTAAAGCTTAGTGATATATATAATAGAATAGAATAAAAAGTACTTTATTGATCCCTGGGGGGAATTCAGCAAATATCACATATATCAGATTGTAGGTGGGTTTATTTAGTACCCTTCACATTCCATATTTCACTGTTTGTTGCATTTTTTTTGTGTTTCACTTGATTGTAAAATATGTCGATCGAAAGCGGGCGCGGCATTCATAGTTTTTAAATATTCAGTATTTTATCGTTTTCATAGAAAAATTTAAAATTCCATTGCGTTTTTTAAGGCGGTCTGTCATAACGTTTTTAGCATTCAATCAGACATTATTGTGAGGTTTTGTATTAGTGTTCCTGAAAATAGATATACCGGCCCCCAGACACATTTTCTTTCTCTAAATGTGGCCATCGAGTCAAAATACATAAATAAGTGATAAATGGGTTGTACTTGTATAGCGCTTTTCTACTTTCAAGGTACTCAAAGCGCTTTGACATTACTTCCACATTTACCCATTCACACACACATTCATATATATGTATGTATATATGTATATGTGTATATATATATTTATATGCATATTGCATTATACTTTATATGTATATATGTACAGTATGTATATATATATGCATGTATATGTATGTATATATATGTGTATATGTATATATACATATATATGATATATTTGTGTATATGTATGATATACGTGTATATGTATAATACATATATATATATATATATATATAATATATATATATATACATATATATGTGTGTATATATGTGTGTGTGTATGTATATTTGTGTATATACACATATATAGATATAAATGATAAATGGGTTGTACTTGTATAGCGCTTTTCTACCTTCAAGGTACTCAAAGCGCTTTGACACTACTTCCACATTTACCCATTCACACACACATTCACACACTGATGGAGGGAGCTGCCATGTAAGGCGCTAACCAGCACCCATCAGGAGCAAGGGTGAAGTGTCTTGCTCAGGACACAACGGACGTAACGAGGTTGGTACTAGGTGGGGATTGAACCAGGGACCCTCGGATTGCGCACGGCCACTCTCCCACTAATTGCCCAGACCTGCATGGTCTAAAAGAGGGGTGTCCAAAGTGCTGCCCGGGGGGCCATTTGCGGCCCGCAGCTAATCGTTTACCGGCCTGCCACACATTCTGCAAAAATTGCAAAATTGATAGTATTGCAAAAATAAAAAGTAAAACATTTTAAAAAAGTGGAATGAGGTGAAATCTAATGAGAAAAAGTGGCAATGTTGACACAAAGCTGCCATGCATGCGTTTTTTTCCCCTTTTGTCTTTATTGAATTATTACTTAAAAATTATCACTTTAAAATGTTTTATGTGGAAAAAATATTGCATATGTTGTGTGGTTGCCATATAAAACCATAAAAGTTTTGACAAAAGAGCATAAAACAAACAAAATAATAGTTCAAACTTAAAATCGACAGATATATCGGAAGTTGAGCTTGAAATTTAAGTGTTAAAAGTAAAAAAAACAACTAATAAAATTGCATCACTTAATGAGTGGGGAACCTTTCGGATCTCAAATATATTTAGTAGGATTTTATTTAACTGTTCACTGTGATTACTCAAAAATATTAAATAATTTAAATCAATGGTGTCCTGCATTATTAATCTTTGAGGGCTTTAATTGCAAATTAAAGGAACTCTCCTGAAGGAATCAATAAAGTACTATCAATCAATCAATCTATCTATCTATCTATCTATCTATCTATCTATCTATCTAAATACTGCATACCGTATTTCCTTGAATTGCTGCAGGGCATATAGTATGCGCCTGCCTTGAATTACTGCCGGGTCAAACTCTCTTCCCAAAATAATTAGCGCATGCTTAGTATTACCGCCGGGTCAAACTCGTGACGTCACGAGTGACACTTCCCCTGTCATCATTTTCAAAATGGAGGAGGCTGATTTCAATACCGGTAATTTGAAATTGCATAAAGGGAAGAAGATTAAGAGCTATTCAGTAGGATTTAAGGTCCAAGCTTACATCACACTCAAATTTTTACTGCATACCTTTGGTAAGTGCCGGAGTGAGAAGAGGTTTTAAAATAATCAACACATGCTTACTTTTACCGCATGCCTTTGGTAAGCGCAGGAGTGAGAAGAGGTTTTAAATTGATTAGCGCCTTGGCGGCAATTCAAGGAAATACGGTGTTTCAGTTTTACTATAAGAAACAAAGTTGTCTTTGACAGAAAAGGCATAAAACCTTATTTGTTTTACTTTATATCAACCTAAAGTTGATAAAGAGATTTACTGTAAGCATTAAATAAAAAATGATAATAATTTGACTTATTTTTAATATTTTAGTGACTGAGTTTTTGATTGATTGATTGATACTTTTATTAGTAGATTGCACAGTTCAGTACATATTCCGTACAATTGACCACCTTTTCAACTTGTTTTGGTCTGCGATGAGGTGGCGACTTGTCCAGGGTGTACGCCACCTTCCGCCCGATTGTAGCTAAGATAGGCGCCAGCACCCCCCGCGACCCCAAAAGGGAATAAGCGGTAGAAAATGGATGGATGGAACTTGTTTTGGTCCACGTTAATTAATTCATGGTAAAGATACTTTTTATGCTCCCTATGGAGCCCTAAGGATAAAAAAAAATCCATATATTTTGTTATGGTTTAAAAATGAAAAATATCAAAATAGCCGCCGCATGCTTAAATTTTTCCGTGTGCGGCCCTCTGTGGAAAAAGTTTGGACACCCCTGGTCTAAAATGACTGAGATTGGCAAACTCAAACTACAATACCCATAAAGCAAAGCGCGATGTGACGATTGGCAGCCGAGCGAGCCTATCAGCGCTTCGAAAGCTTGAGCACTACCGCATTGGGCGGGGCTTATTGTTTAGAAAATGAAGGCAAAACGGCGGGTTAGGTTATAACACGCCTTGAATCAGCGTTTCTAGCGAATATCGTCCAAATATGTACCGCTCCCGTTCCGGAGACCACGACGGAGGACGTGTGGACGTGTGGACGTGTGAATGACGCGCCGTGATGTCTGTAAAAGTCACCGTCTAACCACAGTAATTGATAGGTAAGGCTAAGAAAGGAAGGGCCCGCCGCCGTCATGGCCGCCGAACAGCTTCGGTGAAAAGTAGCTAGCGCCGCCTGACGGACCGCCGGGCGAACCGGGGCGAAGCTGTCAGGAAATTGCGCTGTGGAGGCACTGGTCTGTGTTGTCCGTGGGGTGGGGAGCGCCTTCAAGCGCCCCCGCAGACGCCATAAAAGCACATTTCCACGCATCACGATAATAAAGTAGCATGCTAGCAAGTAGCTGTGGCGAGGCTAACATGACGTCTGCTAACTGCTAATCAAATCATTCACGAAGCCCACCTGATTATGATAACAATTATTTGACAAATCATATTTCCTTGAAGTGCCGCCTGGGCGCTAATTAATTCAAAACCCCTTCTCACTCCTGCGCTTACCAAAAGAATGCGGTAAAAGTAAGCATGCGCTAATTATTTTAAAACCTCTTTTCACTACGGCACTTACCAAAGGCATGCAGTAAAAGTTTGAGTGTGATGTAAGCTTGGACTTTAAATCCTACTGAATAACTCTTAATCTTCCCTTTAAGCGATTTCAAATGACCGGTATTGAAATCAGCCTCCTCCATTTTGAAAATGATGACAGGGGAAGTGTCACTCGTGATGTCACGAGTTTGACCAGGCGGTAATACTAAGCATGCGCTAATTATTTTGAGAAGCGAGTTTGACCCGGTTGATTGGCAACACTAAATTGGTTGATTGGCAACACTAAATGGTCCCTAGTGTGTGAATGTGAGTGTGAATGTTGTCTGTCTATCTGTGTTGGCCCTGCGATGAGGTGGCGACTTGTCCAGGGTGTACCCTGCCTTCCGCCCGATTGTAGCTGAGATAGGCGCCAGCGCCCCCCGCGACCCTGAAAGGGAATAAGCGCTAGAAAATGGATGGATGGGAGTTTGACCCGGCAGTAATTCAAGGCAGGCGCATATTATATGTCCTGCGGCAATTTAAGGAAATACGGTGTATCAAAGTCAATGTATTTAGATCAGGGGTGTCAAACTCCTTTTAGATGGGAGGGGGCACCTGGAGTAAAATCTACTAAGTGGGTCGGACTGGTAAAATCACGGCACGATAACTTAAAAATAAAGAAAACTTCAGAATATTGTTTTATGTGTTTAAAAATAGAACAAACACATTTTGCAAATGTACAAATCATAGTTGTTTTTTTTACACTTACATGTTGCGGTAGGGCTGGGTGATATGGCCTTTTTATGGGCGGTATAGCTCGGTTGGTAGAGCGGCCGTGTCAGCAACTTGAGGGTTGCAGGTTCGATCCCCGCTTACGCCATCCTAGTCACTGCCGTTGTGTCCTTGGGCAAGGCACTTTGCCCACCTGCTCCCAGTGCCACCCACACTGGTTTAAATGTAACTTAGATATTGGGTTTCACTATGTAAAGCGCTTTGAGTCACTAGAGAAAAGCGCTCTATAAATATAATTCACTAATTCACACACACTTTTTAATATCGCAATATTTTTAGTCCATATCGTGATCCATCCATCCATCCATTTTCTACCGCCTATTCCCTTTTGGGGTAGCGGGGGGTGCTGGTGGCTATCTCAGCTACAATCGGGCGGAAGGTGGTGTACACCCTGGACAAGTCGCCACCTCATCGCAGGGCCAACACAGATAGACAGACAATATTCACTCTCACATTCACACACTAGGGCCAATTTAGTGTTGCCAATCAACCTATCCCCAGGTGCATGTCTTTGGAGGTGGGAGGAAGCCGGAGTACCCGGAGGGAACCCACGCATTCACGGGGAAAACATGCAAACTCCACACAGAAAGATCCCGAGCCCGGGATTTAACCCTGACTACTCAGGACCTTTGTTTTTTGATTGATTGATTGATACTTTTATTAGTAGATTGCACAGTTCAGTACATATTCCGTACAATTGACCACTAAATGGTAACACTCGAATAGGTTTTTCAACTTGTTTAAGTCGGGGTCCACGTTAATCAATTCTTGGTAACCCCTCTTCCACCGTGATACACGCTATATATCTCGATATTTTGCCTTAGCCTTGAATGAACACTTGATGCAAATAATTACATCAGTATGATGATTCTATGTGTCATTAAAACATTCTTCTTCATACTGCGTTACTAAATGCTACTTTTAAACTTTCATGCAGAGAGGGAAATCACAACTAAGTCAATTGACCAAAACTGTATTTATTAAATACCTTTCATTCTCTCGTGGCTGACTTTTTATATGAAAGAACAAATTAGTTGTGCTGCTACCTTTTGTAGCAACACTTCTGTTGCACACTTTGCATATTGCTGTTGTCAGCTGAATATCTTCCCGCTTGAAGCCAAACCACTGCCAGATGATGGATCCTAGGGCTGCGAATTTTTGGGTGTCCCACGATTCGATTCAATGTCGATTCTTGGGGTCGCGATTCGATTATACTGTAAATCGATTTTTTCAATTCAAAGCGATCTTCGATTCAAAAACGATATTTTTCCGATTCAAAAGGATTCTGTATTCATTAAATACATAGGATTTCAGCAGGATCTACCCCAGTCTGCTGACATGCTAGCAGAGTAGTGGATTTTTTTTTAAAAGCTTTTATAATTGTAAAGGACAATGTTTTATCAACTGATTGCAATAATGTAAATTTGTTTTAACTATTAAATGAACCAAAAATATGACTTATTTTATCTTTGTGAAAACATTGGACACAGTGTGTTGTCAAGCTTATGAGATGCCATGCAAGTTTAAGCCACTGTGACACTATTGTTCTTTGTTTTTAATTCGTATAAATGTCTAATGATAATGTCAGTGAGGGATTTTTAATTACTGCTATGCTGAAATTATAACTAATATTGATACTGTTGTTGATAATATTCATTTTTGTTTCACTACTTTTGGTTTGTTCTGTGTCATGTTTGTGTCTCTCAATTGCTCTGTTTATTGCAGTTCTGAGTGTTGCTGGGTCAGGTTTGGTTTTGGAATTGGATTGCATTGTTATGGTATTGCTGTGTGTTATTTTGTTGGATTGATTAAAAAAAAAGATTTTTAAAAAATGAGAAACAATGTGAGAATAGCGATTCAAGTTCGAATCGATTTCCCCACACCTCTAATGGATCCCCTGCTATTTTTTGGGCATTAATTGTTCTTCCTCCATTTGTGATCAGTTTCGCACCTTCTCTCTTTTGTAATGTCATTCGCTCAGCTAATGTTAGCCATGCTGCTACCTCTCTGCTCGGCGAGAGCGTATGACGCTGCACGCGTGACATTATGTGATGTATGTAAGAAGGTGGGCTTGTTTTACGTCTGTGAGAAGGAGAGACGAGAAGGAGTGAGAAACGCCTGTAGTGTAATGCCTGTAGTGTAATGCCTGCAGCTAAAAACAACTGTGTGAGAACATTTACTTGAATATTACGATATAGTTATTTTCTATATCCCACAGAGGCAAATTCGCGATATATTGTTTTTTATCGATACATCGCCCAGCCCCACGATATATAACTTAATATTTTAACACTTAATGCATATAATCACAGCAGTATGATGATTCGGTGTGTCTACATTAAAACATTCTTCTTTATACTGCATTGATATATGCTACTTTTGAACTTTCATGCAGGAAATCACAACTAAAAAAAATCAAATTTTTTTTTAATACAGTGTTGATCTGGAAATGTTTGCCTCGGCATTTTGATGGTGTGGGCGTGTGGCACCGAATGGAGATGTTGACATGCGGAGTAAGCACTCTTCATTCTCTAGTAGGTGACTTTTCAAATGATGCTACATATTAGCAGCAATGCTACTTTTTATAGCAACTCTTTTGCCCCACACTTGACAAATTACGGTTGTCTGTTCGACATATTCCCACTTGAAGCCAAACCACTTCCAGACGATGGACCCCCTGCTGTTTTTCTAGGGAATTAATTCTTCCTTCATTTGTTACCAGATTTGCACCTTTTCTTTCTCGTATTACCACTCCATCACAGCTAACGTTACCTCTGCTCCGCAAGGGCGTATACGTATGTGACGTATGACGTGACAGTATGTGACGTACCGTATTTTTCGGACTACAAGTCGCAGTTTTATTCATAGCTTGACCGGGGGTGCGACATATACTCTAGAGCGACTTATGTGTGAAATTATCAACACATAACCGTAAAATATCAAATAATATTATTTATCTAATTCGCAGAAGAGACAAAGAAAATGTCAGCAATCGTCACACACACGTCAACAAATAAGAAATCGGCGGGGGAGGGTCCTGGCAGAAGTTAATTGTGGGTCATGGAATGCTAACTGCTATATGCTACTGCCATAGCTATAGATCATTTCATCGTTAGAGGTAACTTATAAAAAGTGAGAAAGCCTGAACAAAAATGGCACTGATAAGGAAATCATGCAGATTACAAGCTGGACGTAGTGAAATATGCAGCAGAAAACGACAAGAGGAACCGGTGCGTACCTTAGGACGTTTTCATGGGATTTATCGATTAGGAGTGACGGATTGTTTGGTAAAGGTATAGCATGTTCTATATGTTATAGTTATTTGAATGACTCTTACCATAATATGTTAGGTTAACATACCAGGCACGTTCTCATTTGGTTATTTATGCCTCATATAACGTACACTTATTCAGCCTGTTGTTCACTATTCTTTATTTATTTTAAATTGCCTTTCAAATGTCTATTCTTGGTGTTACCATGAATTGATTAACATGGACCCCGACTTAAAAAAGTTGAAAAACTTATTCGGGTGTTACCATTTAGTGGTCAATTGTACGGAATATGTACTGTACTGCGCAATCTACTAATAAAAGTATCAATCAATATCAATCAATCAGGATTTCATCAAATAAATTTCCCACAAAAATGCGACTTATACTCCAGTGCGACTTGTATATGTTTTTTTCCTTCTTTATTATGCATTTTCGGTCGGAGCCACTTATAATCCGAAAAATACGGTATGTAAGATAGTGCGCTTGCTGTTTGTGAGAAAGACAGACAAGAAAGAGCGAGGAGAGCTGGTCGTGAAATGCTAGCACTGAGTGAGAACGTATACTCGAATATCACAATATAGTTATTTTCTATATCGCAGAGACAAACGCGCGATATATCGCCCAGCCCTATGTTGCGGTATATAGTATTCTACCTTTATTTGTCGTTATTTATACTTTCTTACTTTCTATATCATACTTTATACTATTTACACCTACTCAGTGGTTATAGTGTCTGCCCTGATCGGTAAGTCGTGAGTTCAAACCCCGACCGAGTCCTACCAAAGACTATAAAAATAGGACCCATTACCTCCCTGCTTGGCACTCAGTATCAAGGGACAGAATTGGGGGTAAAATCACCAAAAAATGATTCCCGGGCGCAGCCAACCCCACCGCTGCTGCTCACTGCTCCCCTCACCTCCCAGGAGTGAACAAAGGGATGGGACAAATGCAGAGGACAAATTTCACCACACTTAGTGTGCGTTACAATTATTGGTAATTAAATTTAAATTTAATTTCTAAATAAATTATCTGTTAATGTTCATCAATCAACTCATTGGTGTTAATTTTCAATCTATGAAAATAAAAATCAAATTTTAGGATGTTATTTACGGTATGTATGTTGCTCATTTTCCTCAACTGGTGCACTAACATGATTTAATTTTTTTTTTTTTTTATATATGTAGCATATTCTACACATACATATAATTGCTATTGCGACATCTGGTGGACACATTTAGAACAGCGGTTTCTTTCATTAAAAAACTTTTTTGGGCTCATTTCTATACTTGCCAAACTCATCCCAGCGAGGTGGATAAAACCTACCATGAATTGATTAACGTGGACCCCATTTAAACACGTTGAAAAATTTTATTCGGGTGTTACCATATAGTGGTCAATTGTACGAAAAATGTACTGTAATGTGCAATCTACTAATAAAAGTTTCAATCAATCAATCCAACCTGTTCGCGGCCCTAATCTAGATGCTTTTGTGTTCACAGGGATTGCCCATTAATCCAAAAGGAGACACAGTGAGTGACATGATGGAGGCTGACTGCATCTATGTGGAGGCTGGCCAGCCTGAAGAGGTCTACACGGAGCACCAGTACATGTGCAGCGAGTGCCACCTGCTCTTCAACACCCTGGAGGACGTGCTGATCCATCAGCAGATTCACACCGGCCAAGAAGGTGAGTTAGAGGCCGGCGAGACCATCCTGTGTGAGACGGACCAGCAAGGCCAGCAGTACCAGTGTCTGGAATGTGGAAACATCCTGGTCAATTCTGAGGAGCTGCTTCTGCACCAGGAGATGCATATGAAGGAGACGGCACAGCCAGGTGAGTGCGGATAGCAAAATATATCCTGTGTGAAGTTGCCTATCCTGCATACTTGCCAACCCTCCCAGATTTTCTGGGAGACTCCCGAAATTCAGCGCCTCTCCCGAAAACCTCCCGGGACAAATTTTTCCCCGAAATTCAGGCGGAGCTGGAGGCCACGCCTCCTCCCCTCCATGCTGACCTGAGTGAGGACAGCCTATTTTCACGTCCTCTTTCCCACAATATAAATAGCGTGTCTGCCCAATGACGTTATAACTGTAGAATGATCGAGGGCGAGTTCTTGGTTTCTTATGTGGGTTTATTGTTAGGCAGTTTCATTAACGTCCTGCCAGCGCGGTAACAACACACAACAACAGCAGTCACATTTTTGTCTACCGTAAAGCAGTTCGTCCGCCGTAAACAGCAATGTTGTGACACTCTTAAACAGGACAATATTGCCATCTACTGTACATGCATATGGTTAGAAAAATAGTGACAGAGAATAGAACAAGGATGGACAATTCAACCCTTAACTCAACAATGAGTGTTATGTGTGTGTATATGTGTAAATAAATGAGCACTGAAATTCAAGTATTTCTTGACTTGGTGAATTGTAGCTGTAAATATACTCCTCCCCTCTTAACTACGCCCCCCCCACTTCCCGAAATCGAAGGTCTCAAGGCTGGCAAGTGTGCTATCCTGTCCAAATCTTCCTAAACTTGTTCCAATAAAAAAATTCTGGTTTGTGTCGTTCCGATTTTTTAAAGGGGACTCTTTTTGGATTTTTGCCTACTTTTCACAATCATGAGACGTGGATGGATGTATTATAGTTAAAGTACCACTGATAGTCACACACACACTAGGTGTGGTGAAATGAACTCTCCGCATTTGACCCATCCCCTTGTTCCACCCCATGGGAGGTGAGAGGAGCAGTGAGAGGTGGCCGCGCTCGGGAATCATAATTCCAGCCCTTGATGCTGAGTGCCAAGCAGGCAGGTAATGGGTCCCAATTTTTATAGTCCTTGGTATGACTCGTCCGGGGTTTGAACTCACAACTTATCGATCTCCAGGCAGACACTAACCACTAGGCCAGTGGTTCTCAAATTGGGGTAAGCGTACCCCTGGGGGTACTTGAAGGTGCGCCAAGGGGTACGTGAGATTTTAAAAAAAATTGTAAAAATAGCAACAATTAAAAAGTCCTTTATAAATATATTTATTGAATAATACTTCAACAAAATATGAATGTAACTTCATAAACTGTGAAAAGAAATGCAATATTCAGTGTTGACAGCTAGATTTTTTGTGGACATGTTCAATAAATATCATTTATGTTTAAAATATTATTTTTTTGTTAAGAAATGTTTAGAATGAAGTTCATGAATCCAGATGGATCTCTATTACAATCCCTAAGGAGGGCACTTTAAGTTGATGATTACTTCTATGTGTAGAATTTTTAATTTATAATGGAATCACTTGTTTATTTTTCAACAAGTTTTTAGTTATTTTTATATCTTTTTTCCCAAATAGTTCAAGAAAGACCACTACAAATGAGCAATATTTTGCCCTGTTATACAATTTAATAAATCAGAAACTGATGACATAGTGCTGTATTTTAATTCTTTATCTCTTTTTTTTTTTTTCAACCAAAAATGCTTTGCTCTGATTAGGGGGTACTTGAGTTAAAAAAAATGTTCACAGGGGGTACATCACTGAAATAAGGTTGAGAACCACTGCACTAGACCCCTGAGCAGGCTTCTTTTGAACAGGTATTCTTTTTTGAATAATTTTAAACATAAAAAAATGCGTTCAAAAGTCTGCTTACGATGGAGCCTATGTCAGTTGCTCTATACTGCCTATAAAACCCTTAAAAAAAACACCCAAATACCTCCTATTAAAGTTGTATATGCAAAATGTAAGTATATATGTAATGTAGTAACAGGCACATTTATAGAATAACATTTAATATTTACGACTTTTGCTCATTTTAAGCTTATGCGGAGCAATGATGTTCAACTACATCACTGATTACCACTCACTGCAGACTTTATCAGGGTCAACAGATGAAAGGGGGGGTGGAACCAAGCGTCTTTTCGTGTCGTTCGCCATATTCGGGTCTAAATTGGCTGTCAAAGTGTACAGTGTTGTCGGAATAGGTCTTCATCCTTCTACTATTCAGGTGAGAGGCACGATTTATGATCTAGAATAAAGTTTGACAAGCAGCAAACCAGTCGATCAGGGTAACTTATGCACACAAGCTCGTGAGCACGGCGTGGCTATAAATAGTTTGTCTGCTTAAGCGCTTATAATAACAATATCACTAATACTTGGTTAATTCTCAAGTCACAAAATGTAAATGATGTTGGCGCTTTTTTAATGGTTATTTATTGGATTTTATGGGTGTAAAAGAGGACTTCCCATTGGCTCCGCTGTAAGCAGACTTTCATTTACGGGTTACAACAAATTAAAAAAATGAATCCGTCATGTCTTTCATGATTGTGAACGATGGGCAAAATTCCAATAAAATACAGTTCCTCTTTAAGTTATTCTAAAATACACTTTCTGACTAGTGATGTCATTCAACCCCCTCACATGGTCCAACTCACCTCAAGCTTGTTTCATTTGTTTTGTGCTGCGAAATGTTTGAACTATTATAATTTTTAAGTTATTAGCGTTTCGGTATTCATAACCACCCCCCCACCTTTTGAAAACCTCCCTAAACCAGTCCGTTATTGGTGCTGCAAACATTTTTGGTCTCTTACTGTTTTTAAGTTATCAATGTTAGGCGATTCACCTGTGTGAAGTTGCCCCACTTTTTCCCAAAGCTCCTCAAACTTCTGTGTGTTACATTTGTGCTGCGGAAATATTTGTTTGGGCCATCATGATTTTTGCTTTTGTTATTAATGTGTAACTATGTTTTAGTAATCCCCCCAACTATCTTGAAAATTTCCCAAACTTATCCTATTAGTTTCTGCTGCAAACATTTTTGGTCTAACTATTATAGTTTTTGCGTTAACGTCTTGTGATTCACCTCTGTGACGTTTGCTTGTCCAGGTTTCATGGTTTTGTTAATGTGTAATGAATGTGTTAGTAATCATAACTAGACCCTAACTATGGCAAAATCCCCCCAAACTTGTCTCATTCATTTGTACTTAACATTTTGAAATTAACAAATTGACCAACTTCTGGGCGTTCTGCCACAACCTTCCACTATATGTGTGGAAAAAGTAACTGACAAAATTAAGGACAAACAAGGGAAATTTGAGACTCATATTTAGAATTTTAGTCTTGGTATACTCAGAAAGTATGGCAAAAACTTGTGTGGACCAAAGTAATAATTTTAGTTTTTACATTGTAAAACACAATGGTCAAACGTAATGTTGTTTTATGTGGCCTGAACATGATGTATCAATTAAGCACTTCATTATTTTTACTAAATGCATTCGTTCTTAGTTTTGACAGAAAACTTGCATGTTGTTTTTTTAACTTTACTATCTGATAATGCAACAAACTATAGTACCATACATCACCAGTATTGTTAAAATATCTGTCACCCTGACCTATGATTTCAAAGCACGTTAGACATTAATGTGTATGTAAAACATTTAAGCCAGGGGTCACCAACCTTTTTGAAACCAAGAGCTACTTCTTGGCTACTGATTAATACGAAGGGCTACCAGTTTGATACACACACTAAAATAAATTGCCAGAAATAGCCAATTTGCTCAATTTACCTTTAATTAATAAATCTATATTTATAAAAAAATTGGCATTTCTGTATGTCATTTCGTCGTACATTTTTTTTTTTCCTTTTACGGAAGGTTTTTTGTAGAGAATAAATTATGAAAAAACACTTAATTGAACGGTTTAAAAAAGAGGACAAAACATGAAAAAAATTAAAATAAGATTTTGAAACATAGTTTATCTTTAATTTCGACTCTTTAAAATTCAAAATTCAAACGAAAAAAAAATGAATAGAAAATTTAGCTAATTCGAATCTTTTAAAAAAAAAAAAAATTTATGGAACATCATTAGTAATTTTTCTTGATTAAGATTAATTCTAGAATTTTGATGACATGTTTTAAATAGGTTAAACTCCAATCTGCACTTTGTTATAATATACAACAAATTGGACCAAGCTATATTTCTAACAAAGATAAATCATTATTTCTTCTAGATTTTCCAGAACAAAAATTTTAAAAGAAATTCAAAAGAGTTTGTAATAAGTTTGAAATTCGATTCTACAGATTTTCTATATTTGCCAGAATATTTTTTTTGAATTCTTCGTCGAAAAAACAAAAGCTAAAATGAAGAATTAAAATAAAATGTATTTATTATTCTTTATAATAATACATTTTTTTTAACTTGAACATTGAATTAAATTGTCAGGAAAGAAGAGGAAGGAATTTAAAAGGTAAAAAGGTATATGTTTAAAAATCCTAAAATCATTTTTGAGGTTGTATTTTTTTCTCTAAAATTGTCTTTCTGAAAGTTATAAGAAGCAAAGTAAAAAAATTTATGAATTTATCTAAACAAGTGAAGACCAAGTCTTTAAAATATTTTCTTGGATTTTCAAATTCTATTTGAGTTTTGTCCCTCTTAGAATTAAAAATGTCGAGCAAAGCAAGACCAGCTTGCTAGTAAATAAATAAAATTAAAAAAATAGAGTCAGCTCACTGGTAAGTGCTGCTATTTGAGCTATTTTTAGAACAGGCCAGCGGGCTACTCATCTGGCCCTTATGGGCTACCTGGTGCCCGCGGGCACCGCGTTGGTGACCCCTGATCTAAGCAAATGCAATCAAGGCGATTGTGTACTATCTTGAGGCAATTATACATTAAGTCATGTACAGTATATTCGCGGTTATATAACTGCAGTGAAAACAAGTTTGACACCTCTGCAAAAGTTACATTATGAGGGAAAAGCTATCAAATATACTAGATAAAGTATGACTTTGAGAATAAAGAAATCATGTTTTCTTAAAAAAAAGGCTCAACTTTTTAAAGTGGGTTTGGGGATATTTTTTTTAATCGATAATTTAAGAAAAAAAAATAATCTCAATTCGAATATAATCACAATTTTAACAAATGTGTATTTTGAAACATCAGTATCAATTCTTTGAATTAGAGACTGTACACTAACCAACTTCTGCGTTATCATTCCTCAGAGTACAGTGAGGCCCTGGTGCCTGAAGATTCTGGTGCGCAGTCTCCCCAGTACCAGTGTCTGGACTGCTTGGCCCTGTTTGACTCACCTGATTCTTGGCTGGAGCACCGCAGAAGCCACAGCACGAGCGCCACACACAGCCACATGGAGACCATGGTGAGGGTCACAGATGTCATTCATCAACTACTACCGTGAAAGTGGATCTAATGCAAAGCTATATCAGAGTCATTCCTGCCTTGGCCTACAGGAGTATGTGCTCCAACCAGACGGCACCGTGACTCCCATCAACAACGTGCCAAACTTTGTGCTGAGTGAGCAACAGGCTGGGGAAATCTTGGCACAGGTGCGTGGAATGAAACGTGTGTATCCTCAGATGGTAGGTGTGTAACAGTATGTGTATTTGTATTGAACCGTTTCGGTACGGGGTTTTCGGTCCGGGGTTTTCGGTCCGGTTCGGAGGTGTATCGAACAAGTTTGTAAGCTAGTCATAACAAGCTGCTCTGCTTTCTGCCTCTGTCTCAGCATCCAGCATTGCCCCACCCACACAACCATCTGATTGGTTACATACAAAGCCAATCAGCAGTGCGTATTCAGAGCAGATAGGTGTTTAGCAAGTGAGCAGCGTACTCTCCCCAAATTATAAAAAACACCTCCCAGTCAGAACTACTGCTAACATCACTATGAGCCCGTTGACCTTCTAAAAACTTAAACTGCAGCTCAGCTCGCTCGCAGTTCTGGGTTGAGGTGAAGGCTAATTAGCTTTTAGCGTGACATTAGCTCCTTTTGCTGTTTGTGTGTGTGTGTGTGTATGCTAGTGACATAATGTAAGTGCATCATTAAGCCTACATGAACTCCATGGTGTTCAGGGATGAATAGTCTCTCCTATTGCTATTGTACTATTTTTTTCAGCTATAGTTATATTAATCATTAGTAATGTAGCAGCCTAGTTTTGTATGGCAGGTTCCCCACTATCACATGTTGATAAAAATATAACATTTACATGATAAAAGTCAACTACAGGCTTCCCAAATGCTGTGATAAATTAAGCATGATGAGTTGACTGGAAACTGTTTAATGTTGCACTTTTTATATGTGGAAGGAACGTTTTGTCATTTTATTTAATCTGAGCAACAACTTGAGGCAGTTTAATGTGGATTAACGTGTGCAGAACTATTATAGTGTTCCCAATGTTAAAAGGATAAAGCCATTGTTTACAAATTTGGTAAATTATTAACCCCCAAATTTATATTTTGTTTTCTTACTGTACCGAAAATGAATTGAACCGTGACCTCTAAACCGAGGTACGTACCCAACCGAAATTTCTGTGTACCGTTACACCCCTATCAGATAGAGACGAAAGGTTAGTCTATTTGACTTTGTGGATCTTTCAGGTGTTCGCACAGCAGCAGAAAAAGAAGACCGACCACTCTGAGGTCTCCAAATCGGCCTCCCGCGCTTCCCTGCTACCCCCTGTGACGTCCAACCCGGGCTTGGCCACCATGCACCTTCAGATTCTAACCGCTCAAGCTCTGGCCGACGGCTCCAGCCTGCTTGGTCAGGGAAAGAAGGGCACCCGGAGAGTGGAGCTGAGGTTGGCACCGAGCGCCCGCAGCGACACCCAGTGGCAGGCGGCTGAGATGGTGGTCATCCACCCCTACGAATGCTCCGAATGCTCTCTCCTCTTCCAAAGCCCGGAGGACTTACTCCAACACCAGGGGGAACACTTCCTGGGGCAGGAGAAAGAAAGCGCAGAGGCGGGACAAATAGGTGGCGTTGAGAAAGCACACAAGACGGACAGCTTGACAATGCGACAACCAAATCAGTTTAGAATAGCGGAGAAGAAAGGTGCGGCATGGGCCAAGCCTCAGCAATGTACGCTGTGTGACCGCACCTTCAACTCCGCCAACCGCCTCAGTGCCCACCAGCGCGTGCACGAGATGGGCACGCACGAATGCAACGAGTGCGGAAAGGTCTTTAAGAAGGAAACGTCGCTGCAGACTCACCTGCGTTCTCACTCGGGCGTGGCCAGGTATCTGTGTGTGGATTGCGGCCAATGCTTTACCACGGAGATGACCCTCATTGTGCACAGGTGAGCACTCAGAACAGGACCAGGTTTTCTACAAACCCTGTTTCCGTATGAGTAGGGAAATTGTGTTAGATGTAAATATAAACGGAATACAATGATTTGCAAATCATTTTCCACCCATATTTAGTTGAATGTGCTTCATAGACAACATATTTGATGTTCAAACTGATAAAATATATATTTTTTGCAAATAATCATTAACTTTAGAATTTGATGCTGGCAACACGTGACAAAGAAGTTGGGAAAGGTGGCAATAAATACCGATAAAGTTGAGGAATGCTCATCAAACATTTATTTAGAACATCCCACAGGTGTGCAGGCTAATTGGGAACAGGTGGGTGCCGTGATTGGGTATAAAAACAGCCTCCCAAAAAATGCTCAGTCTTTCACAAGAAAGGATGGGGCGAGGTACATCCCTTTGTCCACAACTGTGTGAGCAAATAGTCAAACAGTTTAAGAACAGCGTTTCTCAAAGTGGAATTGCAAGAAATTTTGGGATTTCAACATCTACGGTCCATAATATCATCAAAAGGTTCAGAGAATCTGGAGAAATCACTCCACGTAGGCCGGAAACCAACATTGAATGACCGTGACCTTCGATCCCTCGGACGGCACTATTTCAAAAACCGACATCAAAATCTTAAGGATATCACCACATTGGCTCAGCAACACTTCAGAAAACCACTGTCACTAAATACAGTTTGTCGCTACATCTGTAAGTGCAAGTTAAAGCTCTACGATGCAAAGCAAAAGCCATTTATCAACAACATCCAGAAATGCCGCCCGCTTCTCTGGGCCCGAGATCATCTAAGATGGACTGATACAAAGTGGAAAAGTGTTCTGTGGTCTGACTAGTCCACATTTCAAATTGTTTTTGGAAACATTTGGACGTTGTGTCCTCCAGAGCAAAGAGGAAAAGAATCATCAAGACTGTTATAGGCGCAAAGTTCAAAAGCCAGCATCTGTGATGCTATGGGGGTGTATTAGTGCCCAAGGCATGGGTAACTTACACATTTGTGAAGGCACCATTAATGCTGAAAGGTACATACAGGTTTTGGAACAACCTATGCTGCCATCTAAGCGCCATCTTTTTCATGGATGCCCCTGCTTATTTCAGCAAGACAATGCCAAGCCACATTCAGCACGTGTTACAACAGCGTGGCTTTGTAAAAAAAGAGTGCGTGTACTATCCTGGCCCGCCTGCAGTCCAGACCTGTCTCCAATTGTAAATGTGTGGCACATTATGAAGCGTAAAATACGACAACGGAGACCCCGGACTGTTGAAGGACTGAAGCTCTACATAAAACAAGAATGAGAAAGAATTCCACTTTCAAAGCTTCAACAATTAGTTTCCTCAGTTCGCAAACATTTATTGAGTGTGGTTAAAAGAAAAGGTGATGTAACACAGTGGTGAACATGCCCTTTCCCAACTACTTTGGCACGTGTTGCAGCCATGAAATTCTAAGTTAATTGTTATTTGCAAAAAAAAATTAAGTTTATGAGTTTGAACATCAAATATGTTGTTGTTTTTGTAGTGCATTCAACTGTATATGGGTTGAAAAGGATTTGCAAATCATTGTATTCCGTTTATATTTACATCTAACACAATTTCCCAACTCCTATGGAAACGAGGTTTGTACTTCTGTGTGCTTCAGCTTTGCTTCCATTTTGCAGGAAGTTGCACACCTCAGATCCCTTTCACAAATGTCAGTTCTGCAACAAAACCTTCGCCAACATGACCAAGTACCTCTACCACCGGCAAACACACCTCAGCCTTGACGCCTCTGGTGCGAAGAGCTCCATTGCTACCACCAGTGTACTCCACATTCCTACTTTCTTACAGTCCTGAACCTGTAAGACATGTTTGAATGGGACTCAGATGCTTTCTTCTCTCTCCAGGTGGATGCGGCTCCACGCCGAGCGTCGCAATCCACCCTCGCCATCCTGCAGAGAGTGAGGGAGAAAAACGTTCGCCTGATGCCCCCGCTCACAGAGGAGGAGATGGAGAATATGGACCAGGATCCTTCAGGGAGAAGTGAGGTGGCCAGGCAGGAAGAGAAGATGATCCAGGTTGCGGCGGCAGCGGAAGTCTCCGCCGCCAAAGCTCCTGAGGACGTCGCACCCGGCTCTTCGGGAAGTGATCCCTCCCTTTTGTCGGCCAAAAAAACATTCACTTGCCATTCCTGCTCCAAAACATTCCCCTCACAGATGCAGTTCGTCTACCACCGTCGCAAGGCGCACGCTGTTGAACGCAGCTTCGTGTGCGGCGTGTGCGGCAAGTCATTCAAGAAGCAGATCCACATGCGCAACCACAGCCGCACGCACACGGGCGAGCGGCCGTTCCAGTGCGCCGACTGTGGCAAGACCTTCTCGTCCCTCGCCAACCTCAGGCGACACAACCTCATCCACACGGGCGTGAAGCCTTACCACTGCAGCTTGTGTAACCGCTCCTTCTCGCAGTCGTCCAACCTGCGTCAGCACAGCCGGCTGCACCTGGGGGCGGCTGGACTGACCTGCCCCGATTGCCCCGCCACCTTTAGCAACGCCAACAGGCTGGCGGTGCATCGCTACACGCATCACCCGGGATCTCCCGCCCCGTTCCCGTGCCTTCACTGCGCCGCCGGCTTCGTCACTGGGAGGCGGCGGGACGAACACTGTTTGGAGCAGCACCCCCTGCTGCCCCCGGGCGGAGACGCCACAGCACTAAATGAGACGGGATTAGAAGATTGTGGCGTTGTCACACAAGGAGGTCTGGACTGTGACATCTGCGGTAAAAAGCTGAACTCTGCCGCCAACCTGCGACTCCATAAACTGAGCCACCTGGGTCCGGGGCGGCTGCGTGGTGCCTCCATGAAGCGGCCTAAATCCCACCAGTGTCTCATCTGCGGCAAGTTCTTTGTTTCCACCTCCGGTGTGGCGCTGCACCAGAGGGTCCACACGGGCGAGCGCCCCTTCCCCTGCCAGGTGTGCGGCAAGCGCTTCCGGCAGAACACGCACCTGCGCGAGCACCTGCGCACGCACTCCGGGGAGCGGCCGTTCCGCTGCGAGGTGTGTGGGAAGGGCTTCATCCAGAGCATGCACCTGGCCGAGCATCGCCGAACGCACACGGGCGAGCGGCCCCACAAGTGCCCTTACTGCAGCAAGGCCTTCAAGACCTTCTCCAACCTGAGGAACCACAAGAAGACGCACAACAGGCAGCAGAGGCCGGACAAGGAGGTCGCCGCCCAAGTTGCGGCGGCGTCTTCGAGCTCCACCGTGACCGTGGTGGAGGGTTCTGCTGTGGAACTTGCCAAGGGGCAGCCTCACCTCATCCAGATTCAATCATCTGATGGTGAAAAGGTCAGTCTGTATCTGTGGAAAAAATGCTCCAAAGTAGAGATGGGAATTTTAGAGCACCTCACAATTCTATTAAAATCTGTTATTGATGCATCGTTAATTTATGTACAGGACAGGTCAGAAGTTTGGACACACCTCCTCATTCAATGCGTTTTCATGACTATTTACATTGTAGATTGTCACTGAAGGCATCGTGTGGAGTTATGTACTTAACAAAAAAAAGGGGAAAAAACTGAAAACATGTTTTATATTCTAGTTTCTTCAAAATAGCCACCCTTTGCGCTCATTACTGCTTTGCACACTTTTGGCATTCTCTCGGACTTCAAGAGGTGAACTTGAAATGGTTTTCACTTCACAGGTGTCACAGTTGTGATGCCTTCAGTGACAATCTACAATATAAATATTAGGGCTGTGAATCTTTGGCTGTCCCACGATTTGATTCAATATCGATTTTTTTTTTTTCAATTCAACAATTCTCGATTCAAAAACGATTTTTTTTCCCGATTCAACAGGATTCTGTATTCATTCAATACATAGGATTTCAGCAGGATCTACCCCAGTCTGCTGACATGCTAGAGTAGTAGATTTTTGTAAAAAGCTTTTATAATTGTAAAGGACAATGTTTTATCAACTGATTTTTAAAATAATGTAAATTTGTTTTAACTATTAAACGAACCAAAAATAAAACTTATATTATCTTTGTGAAAATATTGGACACAGTGTGTTGTCAAGCTTATGAGATGTGATGCAAGTGTAAGCCACTGTGACACTATTGTTGTTTTCTTTATTTTTATAAATGTCTAATGATAATGTCAATGAGGGATTTTTAATCACTGCTATGCTGAAATTATAACTAATATTGATACTGTTGTTGATAATATTCATTTTTGTTTCACTATTTTTGGTTTGTTCTGTGTGGTGTTTGTGTCTTTTGATTGAGTGATTGATACTTTTATTAGTAGATTGCACAGTACAGTACATATTCCGTACAATTGACCACTAAATGGTAACACCCCAATAAGTTTTTCAACTTGTTTAAGTCGGGGTCCACGTTAATCAATTCATGGTAAATTCATTCAATTCATGTCTCCTCTCAATTGCTCTGTTTATTGCAGTTCTGAGTGTTGCTGGGTCAGGTTTGGTTTTGGAATTGGATTGCATTGTTATGGTATTGCTGTGTAGTGGTTTGTTGGATTGATAATAAATAAAAAAATTTAAAAAATCGATAAAAAAAAGAAAAAAAGAATTGCACAATGTGAGAATCACGATTAATATTTGAATCGATTTTCCCGCACACCCCTAATAGTCATAAAAATAAAGAAAAGGCATTGAAATGAGAAGATGTGTCCAAATTTTGGCCTGTACTGTATATGGATGCAGCTTTTACATTTATTTTTGTTTCACTAAATAAGTGTTTATCACTTTCATCTTTAAAAAACAAGTGCATTTGTAATAAGAAAGTGAAATTAATTCCCATCGCATTTATTAAATTAATAGAAATGTGTGTTAAACTGGAATATAATAAAAGGAGCTGGATGGTTCTCAGTGAGGTGGCTTGCTGCAGTCAGCTAAATTGTTGAACTGTCTGCATTACTTTATATACAAACAATTAATCTCTTATCGACAATAACTATCGTATATCTCGGAGTATAAGTCGCACCTGCTGACAATACATAATAAAGAGGGGGAAAAACATATATATAAGTCACACTGGAGTATACAGTGGGGTAAAAGTATTTAGTCAGCCAGCGATTGTGTAAGTTCTCCCACTTAAAATGATGACAGAGGTCTGTAATTTTCATCATAGGTACACTTCAACTGTGAGAGGCAACAGGAATTCACATTGTAGGAATTCTAAAGAATGTATTTGTAAATTATGGTGGAAAATAAGTATTTGGTCAACCATTCAAAGCTCCCACTGATGGAAGGAGGTTTTGGCTCAAAATCTCACGATACATGACCCCATTCATTCTTTCCTTAACACGGATCAATCGTCCTGTCCCCTTAGCAGAAAAACAGCCCCAAAGCATGATGTTTCCACCCCCATGCTTCACAGTAGGTATGGTGTTCTTGGGATGCAACTCGGTATTCTTCTTCCTCCAAACACCACCAGTTGAGTTTATTCCAAAAAGTTTTATTTTGGTTTCATCTGACCACATGACATTCTCCCGATCCTCTGCTGTATCATCCATGTATCCATTTTGGTATAAACTCAACTTGTGTTTGGAGGAAGAAGAATACTGAGTTGCATCCCAAGAACACCATACCTACTGTGAAGCATGGGGGTGGAAACATCATGCTTTGGGGCTGCTTTTCTGCTAAGGGGACAGGACGATTGATCCGTGTTAAGGAAAGAACGAATGGGGTCATGTATCGTGAGATTTTGAGCCAAAACCTCCTTCCATCAGTGAGAGCTTTGAATGGTTGACCAAATACTTATTTTCCACCATAATTTACAAATAAATTCTTTAGAATTCCTACAATGTGAATTCCTGTTGCCTCTCACAGTTGAAGTGTACCTATGATGAAAATTACAGACCTCTGTCATCATTTTAAGTGGGAGAACTTGCACAATCGCTGGCTGACTAAATACTTTTTTGCCCCACTATAAATCGCATTTTTTGGGGAAATGTATTTGACAAAACCCGACACCAAGAATAGACATTTGGTAGAGCTCGGTTGGTAGAGCAGCCAAGCCAGCAACTTGAGGGTTGCAGGTTCGATTCCCGCTTCTGCCATCCTAGTCACAGTTGTTGTGTCCTTCGGCAAGGCACTTTACCTACCTGCTCCCAGTGCCACCCACACTGGTTTAAATCTAACTTAGATATTGGGTTTCACTATGTAAAAGCGCTTTGAGTCACTAGAGAAAAGCGCTATATTTATATATATATATATATATATATATGTATTTAGTCCGTTGTGTCCTGAGCAAGACACTTCACCCTTGCTCCTGATGGGTGCTGGTTGGCGCCTTGCATGGCAGCTCCCTCCATCAGTGTGTGAATGTGTGTGTGAATGGGTAAATGTGGAAGTAGTGTCAAAGCGCTTTGAGTACCTTGAAGGTAGAAAAGCGCTATACAAGTACAACCCATTTATCATTTATTTATATAAATATAATTCACTTCACTTCAAAATAAAGAATAGTGAACAACAGGCTGAATAAGTGTACGTTATATGAGGCATAAATAACCAACTGAGAAGGTGCCTGCTATGTTAACCTAACATATTATGGTAAGAGTCATTCAAATAACTATAACATATAGAACATGCTATACCTTTACCAAACAATCAGTCACTCCTAATCGATAAATCCCATGAAATCTTATACGTCTAGTCTCTTCCACGAATGAGCTAAATAATATTATTTGATATTTTACGGTAATGTGTTAATAATTTCACACATAAGTCGCCAACAATGAAATGATCCATTTTAATAGGTACGGCAGTAGCACATAGCAGTTAGCATTCCATGACCCACAATGCACTTCTGCCATGACCCTCCCCCGCCGACTTCTTATTGGTTGACGTGTGTGTAACGATTGTGGACATTTTCTTCGTCTCTTCCGCGAATGAGCTAAATAATATTTGATATTTTACAGTAATGTGTTAATAATTTCACACATAAGTCGCACCCCCAGCCAAACTATGAAAAAAACTGTGACTTATAGTCCGAAAAATCGGTAATCGATTTTATAATCAAGCATGTCCGAATTGTGATGCATCTAAAAATGTATTTCCCGGGCCTCTACTCTCAAAGTGTGAATGAAATATGTCCATCATTGTGTCCCAGGCCAGTCCAACCATCATGTGCAATGAGTTTGGGGAGACCATTGCCATCATTGAGAGCAGCGAGGGAGGGGTGGTGCCTTTCGAGCAGGCGTTGGAGATCTTTCACACGGCGCTGGAGAACGGCCTCGCCATGGAGACCGTTTCCATTGAAGGTATGCACCTGCTCTGAGGACAAATGGCCATCAAACAAAACAAAAAAACTGAAAAAATGCTGATCAATGATTAATAGTCGCAGATGTTGTATCTGCAAAGTTGTGAGACAGCATTTTGAAATGGACAAAAAGTGCTTTAAAAGCTTTTGGCTTGTATATAAAAAAGTTGTACATCACATGACCTTTTTTAATAAGTTTACATTTCTGTGGACCGCTGCCATGAAATACATGAACTGAATAAATATTTGGCCTCATTCACCACCTAATTGCTCTTTTATTGGCATACTGAAAGTTACAGATACAAAAATTGTTTGTGTCTCTCGGATACTGAACAGCGAAAACAAGAAGTAGAACACAAAAAACATTGAAAAGCCATATAATTGTGTTTTAAAGAAGGGGCACCTTTAACAGTCCATTTGTGTCCATAACCACTACAGGATTTATCCAAGACGTGATCAGTGTGTTTGATTGTGGAAGGAGCTCAGGGTAGAGCGGGAAGGTGACAAAAGAAGGAAAGAAGTGTTGTCGATAAATACTGATTTGTGTTACTGAAGGAATGTTTGCTAAAAAGCCAGTGGTGGGAAGACTGGAGCACGGCGGGGGTGAATGTGCATGCGTGAGGCAGCCTCCAGCCAAGAAGAAGGATGCAATGACAGGAGGATTCATTAATATAATAATATTAAAAGTCACAGGAACAAACCCATAATGATTTTTTTTTAAAAAGGGTCAATAAAACTATTTTGCCAAAAAAAAAAGGATAATGGCCAAAGACGCACTAACCTTCCTTCCTTCATGCTTAACCGACAACAAGAGGCACGGGAATGTTTGCTTCCTCTCTGATTGATGATCTGTGCAGCGGGAATGACGGCACAGCCAGAAGTGTCAGACCTTTCCGGAAAAGGTCTTGAGAATGGAGATAAAGGAACCGGGTGGTTCAGAGTCCAGGGGCCCAGCCCCCAAGTGTCTGCAGGAACTTCCAAGAAGCTTTCCTGTCCGACTCCAATCTTTTTAAAGCTTTTAAGACTTTTCCAGACTGTTTGATATCTGTCACTTCCGAAGGAGAAATGATTAATACAAAAAAAGGTTTCCGCGCCTTTTTTTTTTGGTATCTCATGTCAAAGACTGAAACTGGTCCTCGATCTTCACCTGGAAGAGTCCTGCGAGTCGCCGGGATCCTGCGGGCTCCCCTCTGCCCCGCCTTCCTCGTCTACGTCGTCCTGCAGATCTCCTGCCCCCCTTCCTGCGTCCCCTGGTTGGGCACCGGAGGGTCCGGGCAGGGCATCAGGGGGCATGGGGAGACCCGAGGCGTCGGATGGGGTGGCAGTCTGCATGATCTTCTGCCGGACCTCCCTGATCTTCAGCTGCAGGCACACTTTACTGGGGAATATGTCGGAGTATCTGGTCTGGAAGGCTGCGGTGGCTTGAGCTGCAGGTGGGGGGACAAAGCATCAATGTGTGTCCTTAGTAACTTTTTCCACTTAGGGCCGCAGACTGAAAAATCAAAGCAAGCGGGGGCCATTTTGACATTTTTTTTATTTTAAAAGCCTACTGAAATGAGATGTTCTTATTTAAACGGGGATAGCAGGTCCATTCTATGTGTCATACTTGATCATTTCGCGATATTGCCATATTTTTGCTGAAAGGATTTAGTAGACTATGCGACCTCATCCTGCAGCTCAAAAAGGCAGGTGTGATCGTAGCTCCTCAGCTTCTCTCAGAGACACTGGCGTTCACCGCAGCCATCCGACTTTCAGGTATGACACTAAAATACTGGTAACACAATACGCAGATAAGGGATTTTCCAGAATTATCCTAGTAAATGTGTCTAATTACATCTGAATTGCTCACACTGCCGCCGCCTGGAGCCGTCTCCTTTTCTTTTTAATTAGTGCTTCACTCTAACTTTCCTCATCCACAAATCTTTCATCCTCGCTCAAATTAATGGGGAAATCGTCGCTTTCTCGGTCTGAATCGCTTTTACTGCTGGTGGCTCACATTATGTGAAGTGAAGTGAATTATATTTATATAGCGCTTTTCTCAAGTGACTCAAAGCGCTTTACATAGTGAAACCCAATATCTAAGTTACATTTAAACCAGTGTGGGTGGCACTGGGAGCAGGTGGGTAAAGTGTCTTGCCCAAGGACACAACGGCAGTGACTAGGATGGCACAAGCGGGAATCGAACCTGCAACCCTCAAATTGCTGGCACGGCCACTCTACCAACCGAGCTATGCCGCCCACATTGTAAACAATGTTCAGATGTGAGGAGCTCCACAACCCGTGAAGTCACGCGCACATCGTCTGCTACTTCCGGTACAGGCAAGGCTTTTTTATTAGCGACCAAAAGTTGCAAACTTTATCGTGGATGTTCTCTACTAAATCCTTTCAGCAAAAATATGGCAATATCGCGAAATGATCAAGTATGACACATAGAATGGACCTGCTATCCCCGTTTAAATAAGAACATCTCATTTCAGTAGGCTTTTAAAGGTCACATATAAATGACCAATTATTCACACACTAACAAATTTGTCTCCAAAATGCCGTTTTTGGAGCAATCTGGAGTACGAGGAGAAAGACCAGACGGGCACAAACACAGACCACCGTGCTGCCCCCTAGTGTCAGCGTGTGTGAAGTACCTGATGGAAAGAAGCCCTGCTGCTCCTGGAACAGCTGCATGACCAGCGCCCTCCTCTGGTCCAGCGTGCGACGCAGGGACGAGTACGGCACTTTGTCAAACTCCAGCTCGGCCAGGATGTCCTCGCCGTCCGCGCCCGCCGCTCGCTCGAAGGTGAAGATGTCGCCCTCGCACTTGGCGGCGCTTTTGGGCGTGCTGGGCTCCGAGCTGCAGCTGGAACGCCGCCGAATCTTCCTCTTCGGGGACGTTTGGTCGTCAGTGGCGGAGTCCAGATCTAGAACGAAGGAGAGGGTGGAACATGAGTCTAGTTCAGTGGTTCTCGAATGGGGGTACTTGAAGGTATGCCAAGGGGTACGTGAGATTTTTTAAAAATAATCTAATAATAGCAACAATTTAAACATCCTTTATGAATATATTTATTGAATAATACTTCAACAAAATATGAATCATAAACTGTGAAAAGAAATACAACAATGCAATATTCAGTGTTGACAGCTAGATTTTTTTTTCGTGGACATCCATCCATTTTCTACTGCTTATTCCCTTTGGGGCCGCGGGGGGCACTGGTGCCTATCTCAGCTACAATCGGGTGGAAGGCAAGGTACATCCTGGACAAGTTGCCACCTCATCGCAGGGCTTTTTGTGGACATGTTCCATAAATATTGATGTTAAAGATGACTTTTTTTTGTGAAGAAATGTTTAGAATGAAGTTGATGAATCCAGATGGATCTCTATTACAATCCCCAAAGTTGATGATTACTTCTATGTGTAGAAATATTTATTTATAATTGAATCACTTGTTTATTTTTCAACAAGTTTGTGTGAGGCTTGTCCCTATGTCTTTTTCTCCCTGGGCGCTGTTTCCCCTTCAGTGAAGCTGATTGGCACCTGGCCACTCCTGGTGTCAATCAGCCCAATCCTTTTAAACATTTCCTTTTTTGTGAAGAAATGTTTAGATTAAGTTGGTGGATCCAGATGGATCTCTATTACAATCCCCAAAGAGGGCACTTTAAGTTGATGATTACTTCTATGTGTAGAAATCTTTATTTATAATTGAATCACTTGTTTATTTTTCAACAAGTTTTTAGGTATTTGTTATACCTTTTTTCTAAATAGTTCAAGAAAGACCACTACAAATGAGCAATATTTTGCACTGTTATACAATTTAATAAATCAGAAACTGATGACATAGTGCTGTATTTTACTTCTTTATCTCCTTTTTTCAACAAAAAATGCTTTGCTCTGATTAGGGGGTACTTGAATTAAAATTTTTTTTCCCAGGGAGTACATCACTGAAAAAAGGTTGAGAACCACTGGTCTAGATCAGTGGTCCCCAACCACTGGGCCGCAGAATATTTTTTTTATACATTTTTATAAAAAAATAAGAATAAATAAAAAAATTATTGTTATTATTTTTTTTAATTAAATCAACATAAAAAACACAATATACACTTACAATTAGTGCACCAACCACAAAAACTTCACTTTTTCATGACAAAGAATAAAAAAAAGAAAATAAAAAATAATTTTTTTTTTTACATTCCCGCCATCTTTCGTGTTATAGCTCGGTTGGTAGAGTGGCCGTGCCAGCAACTTGAGGCTTGCAGGTTCGATTCCCGCTTGTGCCATCCTAGTCACTGCCGTTGTGTCCTTGGGCAAGACACTTTACACACCTGCTCCCAGTGCCACCCACACTGGTTTAAATGTAACTTAGATATTAGGTTTCACTATGTAAAGCGCTTTGAGTCACTAGAGAAAAAGCGCTATATAAATATAATTCACTAAACAATAAAACACCGGCTGCGTTTGTGTTGCTAAAGGCAGAAGCAAATACACCGCTTCACAACTACAGCTTTCTTTTTTGACGTCTCCATTATTCATTGAGTAAATTGCAAAAGATTCAGCAACACAGATGTCCAGGATACTGTGGAATTTTGCGATGAAAACAGACGTGAAGTGAATTATATTTATATAGCGCTTTTCTCAAGTGACTCAAAGCGCTTTACATAGTGACACCCAATATCTAAGTTACATTTAAACCAGTGTGGGTGGCACTGGGAGCAGGTGGGTAAAGTGTCTTGCCCAAGGACACAACAACAGTAACTAGGATGGCACAAGCGGGAATCGAACCTGCAACCCTCAAGTTGCTGGCACGGCCAATCTACCAACCGAGCTATGCCGCCCTTATAGCTGTGAATGGTGCTGGAACAAAATGTCCTCTACAATGCGTCATGTCAGGCGCACGAGTCATCAGACCGCGACGTTTCAGCAGGATATTTCGGCGCGAAATTTAAAATTGCAATTTAGTAAACTAAAGCGGCCGTATTGGCATGTGTTGCAATGTTAATATTTCATCATTGATATATAAACTATCAGACTGCGTGGTGGCTAGTAGTGGCTTTCAGTAGGCCTTTAAATGTCTAAGTTCCACAACACACTTGCAAATATGGTTCAGTTTTTGTGACTCAGACCTGTGGAGTTCTTCCTCTTGCGGCGGTAGCTGCCCAAGATGGCACGCGGCGAGGTTGCCAGGCTCTGCAGCGTGGGCGAAGGCAGGACCTCCTCCGGTCGAAACTCGGGCAGCTCTGCGAAGCGTTCCTCGAAGTAGACCTCCGACAGCACCCTTCCCGACCAGCAGACACACACAGAAAGTATATATGCACCGTCCACCATGAGCCGACTGGACTTGCACTACTAAAAACTCACTTGTCCACAGAGTCAAAGGTCTTCTTCAGTGGTGGGGGGCGAATTTTGACCTTCTTGGGTGGGGGGCCGTCTTTGTCAGTAAGGGGCGGCGGCAGGGGGGGCTCTGTGATCGATGGAGGCGGTAGTGAAGAGGAAGGATGGGACTCCTTCCATCCGGCCTGAAGAAAAGCATCACAGGAGGTTGAAGTCCAGGCTAGTTGCAAACCGAGTGTTAAGTGGCTCACCTCTCTGGAGGTCTCTGCTGTGCTGGAGCCCTCTAGTGGCTTCTCACAGGATGGCGGCTCTTCAGCTGAATGTGCAGCTGAAGACTCCGTCTGTCCTGCCGGCTCAGGATCGAAGGAGAAGTGGCTGTTGGAAGCCGCCTCCCTTTCCCTTTCCTTTTCCTGCTCCCTTTCTCGCTCCTTTCCTCGACTGCCTCCCTCGTAGCTGCCCACTGGGATGCTGGCCAGGGTTGCCTTCACTTTCTGGGGTGGTCTGACAGGAAGCTGGCATAGTTTGGTTGTACTGGCTGGGTAGCAGAGGCAAGCCTCGAAATTAGAAAACAACAACCATATTTTCCAGACTCTAAGACTTTGTTCCCACACTTTGAACCCTGTGGCTTATATAACGGTGCAGGTCATTTATGGATTTTTATTGGCTAACGGCCATAATGTTCTGTATCCAATATTTATTAACACTGTCAGTGACACTAAAAAAGGTATGGTTGTGCTATGGCGCCATCTTTGGGGCGAGTTTGCTCAGGGCAGGTGCTGCGGGTTAAAGGCAAGAAACAGGAAGGAGTAACCGCTCATTGTGTTTCTGCTCGAAAGTATTCTTCATTCATCACTAAGCCAGGGGTCGGGAACCTTTTTGGCTGAGAGAGCCAATAAGCCAAATATTTTAAAATATATTTCCGTAAGAGCCATATATTTCGGACGTTGTACCGATCCATTGTGGTGAAGAAGGAGCTGAGCTGGAAGGCAAAGCTCTCAATTTACCAGTCGATCTACGTTCCCATCCTCACCTATGGTCATGAGCTTTGGGTCATGACCGAAAGGATAAGATCACGGGTACAAGCGGCCGAAATGAGTTTGGGTCGCTCCCTTAGAGATAGGGTGAGAAGCTCTGTCATCCGGGAGGAACTCAAAGTAAAGCCGCTGCTCCTCCACATGGAGAGGAGCCAGATGAGGTGGTTCGGGCATCTGGTCAAGATGCCACCCGAACGCCTCCCTAGGGAGGTGTTTAGGGCACGTCCAACCGGTAGGAGGCCACGGGGAAGACCCAGGACACGTTGGGAAGACTATGTCTCCCGGCTGGCCTGGGAACGCCTCGGGATCCCCCGGGAAGAGCTTGACGAAGTGGCTGGGGAGAGGGAAGTCTGGGTTTCCCTGCTTAGGCTGTTGGCCCCGCGACCCGACCTCGGATAAGCGGAAGAAGATGGATGGATAAACAACTAAACACGTGCATTTTTAAGTAAGACCAACATTTCTAGAGTATAACAGGTCTCTTTTTCTTTGTACTAACATTGTTATTCTGAAGCTAACTGTGGAGGGGGCGTGGCCTGCGGGCCTGCAGCGACAGGTGCGTAGAAGGCCCACCTGGGCCTTGTTATCTAATCACCTGTCGCTCTGTTATAAGCAGCAGCCAGGAGGAGAGACTGGGTTGGGGCTGGAAATTCTATTGCTGGAAAGCAACTAAGAGACTTATTTAATAAAAATAAAAAAAATATTGTAACCCTGAAACAGGCTCTCATGTCAGTGCTTGGGGGTCTGAAGAACCCCCAGGAGGGCAAGCCCCACACTAACCAATAATAAATAAATAACTTCTTACCATTAACGCAACGTCTTGCGCTAGAAAACGGATGGATGGATTAAAAATGCATGAGAACGTTTTGTAATTTTAACATTATTTTTAACACTGTGATTACAAGTGGATTTATTCATTACTTATCTTGTTAAGCAACGTCAGGTCAGATTTATCTGAGAGCCAGATGCAGTCATCAAAAGAGCCACATCTGGCTCTAGAGCCATAGGTTCCCTACCCCTGCTCTAAGCAATGTTTGTCAGTTTTACAATATAACTAAAACAACTCCTACTCACTAAACCGTCCCATGTATGAAGTCTGTAGGTGTGTTTTCCTGCATATTTGTAAAGTTTATTGTAATGTAATCAAGCTAGCGTTGTTGTTAGCATTCGTGAATATGTTTACATGTGTCTGTGCTTGTATTATTAACTGGGCTGGGCTATATATCGAATATACTTGATATATCGCAGAAAATGACTATGTTGTGATATTTGAGTATACCTTCCGACACAGTTGCTTTTAGCTGGGGGCATTACACTGCAGGTGTTTAACACTCTTGTCTCTGCTCCTCACAGAGAGGTAAAACGAGCGCACCTCCTTACATATCACACACTGCCACGTGTGCAACGTCACACGCCCTCGCGGAGCAGCGAGGTAGCGGCATGGTAACATTAGCTGTGGTGCTTGTGGTGCTGTGCGAGTGGTAATACGAGAGAGGAAGTGCCAATCTGGTAACAAATGAAGGAAGAATAATTCATTCCCAAGAAAAAACGCATGGGTTCCATCGTCTGGCGGTGGTTTGGCTTCAAGCGGGAAGATGTTAAACAGATATGCGGCAAAAGCGTTGCTACAAAAAGTAGCAGCACTGCTATTTTGTAGCATCTTTTAAAAGTCACCCGCTTGAGAATGAAACTCCGCATGTCAACATCTCCGGCCGGTGCCACACCAACAAAATGCCAAAGCAACCATTTCCAGATCAACACCGTAAGAAAAAAATAGTCAACAACAGAAGGAGATAATGTCTGCAGGAACCTACCACATAGTGAAGGACATTCACTATTAGATTTCCTATTACTCAGCTCATTTTTTTTTGACACTTTTTTAAATATATTGTGTGACATCATGCACAAAGGTGCACTTTATTTGTTTTTAACTATCGTAGTGGTGTCCTGTGAAAAGTGCACTTTAATTTAGTGTTGTTTTGATACGTCGTCTTAGTGACATCATGCACAAAAGTGCACTAATAGCTTGTTTTAAAATGTCTCTGACAATCTTGCACTTTCTGTTTTGGAAATGACATGAATGTTTGTGCCACTGCTTAATAACTGTTTAATAAATACACTTTTGGTAAATTGACTTAGTTGTGATTTCCTTCTCTGCATTAAAATGTTTAAAAGTATTATATACTAATGCTGTATGATGAAGAATGTTTTAATGTAGACAAACAGAATCATCATACTGCTGTCATATGTATCAAGTGTTCATTCAAGGCTAAGGCAAAATATCAAGATATATATCATGTATCGAGACATGGCCTAAAAATATCGAGATATGAATAAAATGCTATATCGCCCAGCCCTACTTACAATGGCATTTTTTGTTTGTATTGTTTCAGTTTGTTAAATTTACAAAAACATCATCGTTGAGTTATTGAGTCTGTTTAGCTGATTAGAGGGATAAGCTTCCCCAGCTCGTGGGTCCATGACAATTATTTCTGTTTTGTTTGATCAGCCGTTTTACTGCCGTGTGTCAGGCACTGGCAAAATCAAATTATACCGCTATAATAGTTCGCTATGTATGTAAAAATATTTATTTGTTCTAAAATTTGGTGGGTTGGTTTAAACACGTTTTATAGCACGAAAAATATGGTATATATTCTGGAAATGGAGTGGACTGCTTGGCTGCAACCAGCAGAAACACTGTTGTGTCAATCGGAACTGCTACAAATAAATCATTTATTCTTTTCTCTAATCAATTAGTCAAGTTTTAATTAATTAGCTAAAATGTGTGGTCTACAAAAGCAAATACACAATACGAGTGTAACTACTGTTAGGGTAAAAATGATTTGTGGCTCTCGGCAATATCTTTTTTTAAATTATTATTTGTTTATTTAATTCCACAAGATGACAGTTGTATCATGATTAATATGTTCTCAACAATAGCTTCTTTTCAATTATCCTGCTTTCAATTAAAACTATGTTCTTTGCAGATTTGGGAAAAAAATATGTCATTTAGGGTAGTTAACTGTATAAAGTACAGCATGAACAGGTTAAGGTTTTTTTTTTTCTTGAAACAAACATTTATTTAATGAAACCACACATAATTTAATAGATTAATCCAGTGGTTCTCAAATGGGGGTACGCGTACCCCTGGGGGTACTTGAAGGTATGCCAAGGGATACGTGAGATTTTTTTAAAATAGCAATAATTCAAAAATCCTTTATAAATATATTTATTGAATAATTCTTCAACAAAATATGAATGTAAGTTCATAAACTGTGAAAAGAAATACAACAATGCAATATTCAGTGTTGACAGCTAGATTTTTTCGTGGACATGTTCCATAAATATTGATGTTAAAGATGTATTTTTTTGTGAAGAAATGTTTAGAATGAAGTTGATGAATCCAGATGGATCTCTATTACAATACCCAAAGAGGGCACTTTAAGTTGATGATTACTTTTATGTGTAGAAATCTTTATTTATAATTAAATTAATTATTTTGTTGAAGTATTATTCAATAAATATATGTACAAATGATTTTTGAATTGTTGCTATTTTTAGAATTAAAAAAAAAATCTCAAAACCCGTCTTGGCATACCTTCAAGAACCCCTGGGGGTACTTGAAGGTATGCCAAGGGGGACGTGAGATTTTTTAAAAATATTCTAAAAATAGCAACAATTGTTGTTGACGGCTAGATTTTTTGTGGACATGTTACATAAATATTGAGATTTCTTTTTTGTGTGAAGAAATGTTCATGAATCCAGATGGATCTCTATTACAATCCCCAAAGAGGGCACTTTAAGTTGATGATTACTTCTATGTGTAGAAATCTTTATTTATAATTAAATTACTTGTTTATTTTTCAACAAGTTTTTTAGTTATTTTGACATCATTTTTTCCAAATAGTTGAAGAAAGACCACTACAAATGAGCAATATTTTGCACTGTTATACAATTTAATGAATCAGAAACTGATGACATAGTGCTGTATTTTACTTCTTTATGTCTTTTTTTCAACTAAAAATGCTTTGCCCTGATTAGGGGGTACTTGTATTAAAAAATGTTCACAGGGGGTACATCACTAAAAAAAGGTTAAGAACCACTGGATTAATCAATCATATTACATATAATAAATTAATTCAATAGAGTTTAAAAATAAATATTTAATAGTTAATTTTTCCAATAATTGTTTGTGAAAAAACATGTCAAATGCCTGAGGTCTTTGTTTCAATAAACCTTTTCTAAAAAGTCCAGTATTAGAAAATCCCAACGTGTTTGGGTTGAAAAAGCAAACAAGACACACATTTTGTCTTTTGATTGCACCAGAATCCGGGATGGTTTTGTTCTATAGTGCCATGGAAGCATTGCACACATTTTGAAAATAAATATTATTGGTATGAAAGCTTGAATGGACAAAGATGCAAGCCTACCTGACGTTTGGATTGTGAGAGGAGGACTGTATGGCCGAGAACAAACAGCGTGCCCACTGGGGTGCGCCACCGAGCTCTGCACTTGGCGCTGCGACTGCTCCAGCGCCGCGTCCGTCTGCCTCTCAGCCTGCCTGTCGCTCGCTCGATCCGCAGGTCTGTCCAGAGGCAGGTGTCGCTCCTGATGGGGCTGAGCCACGGCCGCAGTGTGCTTTTGGCTGGAAGTGCTGGAGGGGTTGGAGACGGCGGAGTAGGTGGCCGCGTTCGGGGGGACGGCTGTCATGGAGACGACCCCCGTTGCCATGGTGACACTCTGTGAAGGAGGGTAGATGGCGGTGACGATCTGGCCGCCGGAACCAGAGACGGGAGCTGAGCTGTGGGGCTGTGGCGAGGGTGCGGTGGCCAGGAGGGGAGCTTGACCTGCAAAGGGGATGCAAATATTCAATAATATATATTATTATACACACTTTTTTGGGGGCTAAATGTATGCACGAATACGAAGGTCCTGCAGTCCTGGGTTCAAATCCAGGCTCGGGATCTTTCTGTGTGGAGTTTGCATGTTCTCCCCGTGAATGCGTGGGTTCCCTCCGGGTACTCCGGCTTCCTCCCACCTCCAAAGACATGCACCTGGGGATAGGTTGATTGGCAACACTAAATTGGCCCTAGTGTGTGAATGTTGTCTGTCTATCTGTGTTGGCCCTGCGATGAGGTGGCGACTTGTCCAGGGTGTACCCTGCCTTCCGCCCGATTGTAGCTGAGATAGGCGCCAGCGCCCCCCGCGACCCCGAAAGGGAATAAGCGGTAGAAAATGGATGGATGGGGATGGATGTATGCACGAATACAGTGTTGTGATTTATCCCTTACCTTTTCTCGTAAGAAACAATAGAAAATGAACTAATCTGTTTTACAGTCAAACCATTGTCTTCATAACAAGCAATTTTTTGAAGTACAGTACTCCTTTATCTATCGTTGTTAGTTGGTTCCAAATAGGGCTGGGCGATGTATCGATATATCGCAGGTTTGTCTCTGTGCGATATAGAAAATGATTGTATCGTAATATTCGAGTAGACGTTCTCACGCAGTTGTTTTTAGCTGCGGGCATTACACTACAGGCTGTTCTCCCACTATTTCTTGAGTGTAAGCGCAGGTTCTTACATACGTCACATACCGTCACGTCATACGTCACATACGAGAAGTAGCAGCGTGGCTAACGTTAGCCGTGATGCTAGCGAAGTGTTGCGAAGGTGCGAAAGAAGATTCGAATCTGGTAACAACTGAAGGAAGAATTCATTCCCAAGAAAAACAGCACTGGTTCCATCGTCTGGCGGTGGTTCGGCTACAAATGGGAATATGTCGAATAGACAACTTTAATTTGTCTTTGGGACTGTGTGACAGGGGGTGTCACTTTCGTGACCTCTGTGGTGCTTTTTTTGTGGACTTCTGGATCTGCCTGCCGGGAGCCTTTTGGCCATGGAGACCAGCTGCTGGGTCTCTGCCACACCGGAGTCGCTTTGGAGGGACTGGAGGAGATGCGGATGAGGGGACAGAACTGGGACGGAGAGGCTTCGCGGTGTCTTGGCTGGGTGAGCAGGTGTCGGACACCTCAGTCTCCTTGGACGTATCCTCATCCATGCGGACTGGACACTGGCCGAGAGTGGAGTCGGCTGTCTTGGTTGCTTTGTTGGGTCTGCTCCTGTCTCTGGCCATCCTCCCTCCACCCCAGCGGACGATGGCGTGGAACACCCCAGAGGCCACCACAGTGGATATGTTTCTTTTACTTTTTATTCATAGCTGTATGTAGAAGTGTCTGGTTGTATCTGCTGCTTTAATGTCTTTAATGTCCTCTGTGTTCTTTGATGTTTCCCTCTCACACACACATGTAAGAGGGATGTGTACTATGGCTATGAGTTGTTGTTTTTTTCCCTTGGCCTCAGTCTGCACCCCCTCTCCAGGGCCCAGGCTAAGACCGATTTTTTTATTTTATTTTAATCTTCTATTTTTTTCTCCCCCCCTTGTTTACCTGTATCTCATCTTTTTTTTGTAAGGGGCGCTGGAAGCCAGCAGACCCGTCAGCGATCCTGTTCTGTCTCCCTGTAATGTTTGTCTGATCTTGAATGGGATTGTGCTGAAAATTGTAATTTTCCTGAAGGAACTCTCCTGACGGAATAAATAAAGTACTATCTAATCTAAAAGTGTGGGGCACAAGCGTTGCTACCAAAATTAGCATTACTGCTAATATGTAGCATCATTTGAAAAGTCACCTGCTAGTAACTTTAATAAGTTTTGGCAAATTGACTTAGTTGTGAATTCCCTCTCTGCATGAAAGTTTAAAAGTAGCATACATTAATGCAGTATGAAGAAGAATGTTTTAATGACACATAGAATCATCATACTGCTGTGATTATATGTGTCAAGTGTTCATTCAAGGCTAAGGCAAAATACCGAGATATATATCGAATATCGCGATGTGGCCTAAAAATATCGCGATATTAAAAAAAGACCATATCGCCCAGCTCTAGTTCCAAACATCCATCCCTCTGTGAATAAATTAAATAGAATATTTTCATAGCTAAATCATAAACAACCCGTTTAATACCTTCCAAATAGATTTTTCAACAATATGAGAGCCCTCTAGGCATAAATAACACAGTTTGGGGACGGCGTGGCGAAGTTGGGCGAGTCGCCTTGCCAGCAATCTGAGGGTTACTGGTTCAATTCCCACCTTCTACCAGCCTCGTCACGTCTGTTGTGTCCTTGAGCAAGACACTTCACCCTTGCTCCTGATGGGTCCTGGTAAGCGCCTTGCATGGCAGCTCCCGCCATCCGTGTGTGAATGTGTGTGTGAATGGGTGAATAATAATAATAATAATGGATTAGATTTATATCGCGCTTTCCTATTGTTAGATACTCAAAGCGCTCACAGAGCAGTGGGAACCCATCATTCATTCACACCTGGCGGTGGTAAGCTACATCTGTAGCCACAGCTGCCCTGGGGTAGACTGACGGGAAGCATGGCTGCCAGTTTGCGCCTACGGCCCCTCCGACCACCACCGAACATTCACTCATCATTCATTCATCGGTGTGAGCGGCACCGGGGGCAAAGGGTGAAGTGTCCTGCCCAAGGACACAACGGCAGCGATTTTGGATGTTAATAGGTGGGAAGCGAACCTGCAACCCTCAGGTTTCTGGCACGGCCGCTCTACCCACTACGCCATGCCGCCCCCAATGTGGAAATAGTGTCACGGCGCTTTGAGTTCTTTAAAAAAGGTAGAAAAGCTGTATACAAGTACAACCCATTTACCATTTGGTCACCTTTCTTCAAATAAAGTAATGCCGTCTGAGGCTGAGGCAATCAACTACTGTAGTATTGATATTTTTAGTCCATTTAGCAAGTGTTATTCTTGAAAATGCTTAATTTAGGGCAAATATTTTGTGGAATATGCTTAAAAAAACTGATAAGCCACAATATTTGAAGTGCCATGTGGCGAGGGGCGACTGAAACATTGATACCGGTCATACAAGTGTAAAAAAAAGTTGACCCCCATGCTGGCTCTCACAAGTATATAAAGAGGACATTACTTCATGAAAAAAATACCATGCATCTCAATTTCAACTTTCTTACAAGTTCAAAAAAAAGTCAACTTAATTACAATTCGGAAATGCATACTTTTGATAATATGCAGGTGGAGATTACTGCATGTGCTTGAGAGGCAACACACTTCACACAAAAACTATATTTATTTATGTTGTCCAAGTATCTGTATTGTATTGAGCAGCCTGGACAGAGACTGCTGCCATCATAGACAACTACAGCTGTCAGGTTCATTTTTTTAATAATCACATATTGGAAATTTGGATTAATCATAAAACACAGGTGAGTACTTGTTTGCATAACAAAAATGTGCTCAAGACCCCAATATTTGTGCGCTAATGCATTTTTTTAGTCATTCAGGAACGTTTTAAAACATTTTACTTGAATGCATGTCATTTAAATGCACAAAACTTGGTAACAGTTTTAGGTCAATTTTCCAGCAAGCGCACCAGTCTCTTCGCTCATTTTTGTGCTGACCGTTTAACGGTTAAAGTTAAAGTTTAAGTCACACACACACTAGGTGAGGTGAAATTTGTCCTCTCCATTTGACCCATCCCCTTATTCACCCCCTTCAACCAACCCTTGTTGCTGAGTGCCAAGCAGGGAAGTAATGGCTCCCATTTTTTGTAGTCTTTGGTATGACTCGGCAGGGGTTGGAACTCACAACCTACCAATCTCAGGGCGGACACTCTAACCACAAGGCCACTGAGCCGGTTACACTAAGGCAGGGGTGTCAAAACTCCTTCCACTTAGGGCCGCAGACTGAAAAATCAAAGCAAGCAGGGGCCATTTTGACATTTTTTTATTTTAAAAACCAATACAATATACCGTATTTCCTTGAATTGCCGCAGCGCATATAGTACGCGCCTGCCTTGAATTACTGCCGGGTCAAACTCGCTTCGCCAAATAATTAGTGCATGCTTAGTATTACCGCCTGGTCAAACTCATGACGTCACGAGTGACACTTCCCCTGTCATCATTTTCAAAATAGAGGAGGCTGATTTCAATACCGGTAATTTGAAATCACATAAAGGGAAAAGAGGATTAAGAGCTATTCAGTAGAACTACAGGTCCAAACTTACATCACACTCAAATTTTTACTGCATGCCTTTGGTAAGTGCCGGAGTGAGAAGAAGTTTTAAAATAATTAACGCATGCTTACTTTTACCGCATAAGCGCAGGAGTGAGAAGAGATTTTAAATTAATTAGCGCCCCGGCGGCAATTCAAGGAAATACGGTAATTGATTGATTGAAACTTGTAATTAGAAGATTGCACAGTACAGTACATATTCCCTACAATTGACGACTAAATGGTAACACCCGAATAAGTTTTTCAACTTGTTTAAGTCGGGTCCACGTTACTCAAGATGGTGAGAAGAGGTTTTAAATTAATTAGCGCCCCGGCGGCAATTCAAGGGAATACGGTATGTATAACAATTATACGTTTAGGCCCCCACTCAGGCTTGATCCTGTGGACTCCAAAGGATTTTGGTCAAAAAAATATAAAAAATGTGTCATTATTCAGTATTATTTTGTCTTATTATTATTCAAGTTTTAAATCTCCAGATCAACATTAGGTCCCTCTGTCAATATAATGATGTTAAAGATTGAAGTTATATGCACTTTTTGTCAAAGAAAACCCAGTTTTTTGATGGGAAAAAAACAAAAAATATGCAATAGATAGATAGATAGTACTTTATTGATTCCTTCAGGGGAGTTCCTTCAAGAAAATTAGAAGGAACTCCTCTGAACTCCCAATATTATCACCCAATATTTTTTCGAGTGGAATATTTGAGATTATATAATAATTGGAGCCCTAAAACAGTGAATAACTCATAACACCATTGATTATAATTATTATTTTTTGAGCAATGACTCTTAAAAACAAATCACACTAAAATGATTGGGGATCCAAAAGGGTCCTACTTATTAAAGTGTTAAAAAATAAATTATACATTTTTTTACTGTTTACTTTTAACACAATAGTCTCGAGATCAACTTCAGATCCATCCGTCAATTATAAGTTTTATTGTTGTTTATGTTTTTTGTTTGTTCATTTTAGGCCCTTCTTTAAAAAAACAGCTCAGTTTTTTATATGGTAAACACAAAATATGCAACATTTTCCCCCAAAAAATATCTCAAAGTGGAATATTTAAAGTGACGTAATTGGAGCCTTGAATAAGTCAATAATTCATATTGACATTGATATTGATTCATTATTATTTTTTAAAGAAAGAAACAGCCTGCATTGCAGCTTTGTGTTATTAGAGTAAATAAACATTGCAACATTTTCTTGTTACATTTCACCTGTTTGCTCCTTTATATCACTTTTTACGTTTTAAAAAATGTTCAATCGTATTTTTAAAATGTGCCGTGGGGCCGTTAAAAAATTACCTGCGGGCCGCAAATGGTCCCCTGCCCTAAGGTCAAAGAGCTTGTAGAGGTAAAATACATTGCTTGATTAATCTAAGCTTATACATCATTAATGCCATTTTTTTCTGATTAATCATATGAATTAACTCCCTCATTTTGACAGTGATAAAAAAAAAACAAAGTAACATTTTCTGTGAGACTGCTACCTTACATTTCATGAAAACTTTATCATGACTTGAGTAATATTCAGACTTTCTCCAAATGTCATGTGGCAATGAAGTCCAGCTGCAAGCTGCACTGACCTGCAATCAGCGGTTGAACCAACGCCTGACCAGAGGGTGGGATAGTCGTGAAGCCGAAGGTGGCCAGGGAGGGTGGCACATACGTGGATCCAGGCACCGCCGCTTGCTGGGTGGGGGGATGGCTGGAGGCTGTTGTTGTGGACACCAGAGGCAGCGACGAGGGGACCCCCGGAGTGGACTGGACGTAGGTGATCCTGGACACGTCGAGAGATGATTGGACATTATGATCATTGATTGTTAAAGGCCTACTGAAAGCCACTACTTAAAGGCCTACTGAAAGCCACTACTAGCGACCACGCAGTCTGATAGTTTATATATCAATGATGAAATATTAACATTGCAACACATGCCAATACAGCCTTTTTAGTTTACTAAATTGCAATTTTTAATTTCCCGGGACTTTTTTCTTGAAAACGTCGCATAATGATGACGTGTGCGCGTGACGTCACGACAGGGGCGGTTCTAGGCATGCTTTTATGAGGGGGCAGTCAGAAATGTGAAGGGGGCATCATGTGTACACATCATGCTCCAGCACCTTTTTTTTTTGTACTTATAGTAACGATGCTTTCTTCATTGAAATGGGTCTTTAGCTATGTGTCCAACCCCAACCTGGAGTAGTGGATTGCACTTTGTCAGGCCTCTACCTTCAGACCTGTCCAACTTGGGTGTCCCACCTGAAAACTAAGCTCCTGCTGGTATAGCTCTTACAGTCACTGAGGACCGCAAACCCCCTGACCACAATAAGGTGGCAATCCCTCAGGGGGGGAAACTGAAAATTAAAAATAAAAATAAATGAATAAAATAAAACATCCTTCATCCAGATTTTATCAACCAGCAACATAACATTTATCCTAACTGGATGGCCTAACTCTCAAATAAATGTTGACTCAAAGTAGGACTTCACACACTACAGTCAATATTTACAAAAACTGAAAGGTAGTCTGATGAATAATGATAAAAAAGAATCTCAAACTAATTTATAAAACAGAACGTGGGCACAAAATTTATTCACTCCAATGTATGTGTGTTGCCCACTTGCTTGTAAATTGATGAAAACGGCTGTGTTTTTGTTTTTAGGTGTCTTGGTCATATCAAATGAAACTTATAATTTGTTTATTACAAAATGTAGATTGAAACATTAAAGGTTGACTATGTAGAATTACAAGAAAAACAACAGAAAAAGAATTCCAGCAGTCGATTGCCAGACCGTTGCTAGGTAAAACGGGCCGTTGCTAGGGACTCCGCTCTGAACAGAGGACAGCAGAGGAGGACTGCTAAGCAGGATATATACCTTATGTTTCATTTTTACCCTCATTAACAGCATCATAAATGACTTGTAGCTTGTTACAGGGACAGTGGAGGCTCTCTGCCTTCCAAACCACTGCTGCTCAGAGCCTCCGCTGTCACTGCTCTCGTCAAGTTGTAAAAAAAAAAAAGGAACTCCGTAGCACCGAAAGTCCGCGACGATAAACGTGTTTATGACAGATCCTAACAAGTATATGATAAATCAATCAATCAATGAATCAATGTTTACTTATATAGCCCTAAATCACTAGTGTCTCAAAGGGCTGCACAAAATGTAGACAACTTTTCCTTTTCTTTTACTTTCATTCCGCAACAGTGATTGGATGTTTACTGAGGGCTGAGGGGTGTGTGCGGGTGTGTGTCTGCTGCGCAGCCTGTGGAATGGTGAATACACGCACAGCGGAGGGAGGGATGAGAAGGAAGCCGACACTACTATATCGTGTGTGTCCCTTTTTCGGCGGATTTTTCCGCTAGTGCAGATAATTTTGTCAACTTGTAATGTAGTAATTTTGTGAGTTTATTACAATTTGCTTTCTCAAATTTTGATTTGAGGGGGCAAGACATTTATTTAAGGGGGCTCTGCCCCCTCTTGCCCCTGCGTAGTAGCTGTTATGAATATGAGTGCTGCACACACACACAGCTAAAAGTCGTCTGCTTTAACGGCATAATTACACAGTATTTTGGAGATCTGTGTTGCTGAATCTTTTGCAATTTGTTCAATTAATATTGGAGAAGTCAAAGTAGAAAGACGGAGTTGGGAAGCTTTAGCCTTTAGCCACACAAACACACGGTGATTCCTTGTTTAAAAATCACGGACGTGAAACTTTACTATGGATCACAGCGAACATGGATCCCAACCGAATGTCAACCAGTCGGTTTTGGTGAGAAAATTGTGGTTGAAAAGTCGCCTCTTACCGGATATCAGCTGAGCTTGTGCCTCCCGTACAGCTGCCGTCGAATCCCCGAGACACTGCGTGTATACTTCCGACTATCAGGTACTATTAAACTCACTAAAACACTAGCAACACAATATAAAGATAAGGGATATCCCAGAATTATCTTAGTAAATGTCTCTAAAAACATATGAATCCGTCTCAATGCAACGCGATTGCAATCGCGTTTTTTTTTTTTTCTAATCCGTTGCTATCAATATCCTCAATCACAAATATTTCATCCTCGCTCAAATTAATGGGGAAATTGTCGTTTTCTCGGTCTGAATAGCTGTTTTTGTTGGAGGTTCCCATTAAAATCAATGTGAATATATGAGGAGTCATCAACATGTGACATCATCGTCTGCGACTTCCGGTAGAGGCAGGGCTTTTCTCCAGTTGCGAACTTTATCGTGGATGTTCTCTACTAAATCCTTTCAGCAAAAATATGGCAATATCGCGAAATGATCAAGTATGACACATAGAATGGACCTGCAATCCCCGTTTAAATAAGAAAATCTCATTTCAGTAGGCCTTTAAGGTTGACTATGTGATGGTTTATTAACGTGACAGAACAGGAAGGAAAAACAAAAAGAGAACTTGTGCAGAAAAGGGTCAAAGGCTGAGTTGCACAGCGCTTGTTGACCTGAGTGTGTGTGTGTTGGTGTGTGAGTGTAGCTCGAGAGCTAGTGTGGGGGTGGGAAGGCGGAGGCAGCTCAGGCTACCAGCAGCATGACTAACACATTCAGAATAGAGCTGTTCTGTCACAGCTGCACCCCTGCTGTACTTCTTCTTTTCCCTTTTGTCTGCTCGCTGTGCTCCGACAGTTGATATGAAACGATACAATTTCCTGGTGATACGCCATCGTTTAGCCCATCTCAACTCCAGCTAGCATCCAAAATGAACGGCATAAGAGAAAGTATTTTTTTTTTGCTCTGACTGGCATGCTACCCTCAAAGTATTTGTTGACACACATAAATCCATCCTTTAATTGTGCTGGAATAAACAATTTGCCTTCCCTAAAAAGGGTGAAAATGCTTTACTATTGCTGGGTCGCACGTGGCGTCACATCGCCTTGGATACGAGCACATGGAGGTCAAACAGCTTAGTTCTCGCTAGAAATCAATTGTAAGCAGAGGGAAAATGCCAAGAAGTCAACAGCAAAAACTAAACTTATCCATTTTCTCATTAGCATCACAATCACAGCGATACGGCAATTTTTAATGTCAATCAAATACGGAACTTACCGAGTCCAACATTGTCTTTCATGAATAATGCCTAATTAGTGGAAACCTCCAGATGTAAAAACATTGTGTCTCTCCAATATTTGCCACTTTAAATCCTTGTGAGTGGAGAAAGAAGTGCTGTCGAGCAGTCGACTTAGGTGCGACGAATAGTATAAATCTTTAGAAATGTTGAATATTTTTCATGATATCTGGCGTGTATAGTTCCCTCTAAACCAGTGGTTCTCAACCTTTTTTCAGTGATGTACCCCCTGTGAACATTTTTTTTAATTCAAGTACCCCCTAGTCAGAGCAAAGCATTTCTGGTTGAAAAAAAGAGATAAAGAAGTAAAATACAGCACTATGTCATCAGTTTCTAATTTATTAAATTGTATAACAGTGCAAAATATTGCTCATTTGTAGTGGTCTTTCTTGAACTATTTGGAAAAAAAGATGTGGAAATAACTAAAAACTTGTTGAAAAATAAACAAGTGATTCAATTATAAATAAAGATTTCTACACATAGAAGTAATCATCAACTTGAAGTGTTCTCTGGATTCATCAACATAATTCTAAACACTTCTTTACAAAAAAAGGAAATCTTTAACATCAATATTTATGGAACATGTCCACAAAAAATCTAGCTGTCAACACTGAATATTGCATTGTTGCATTTCTTTTCACAGTTTATGAACTTACATTCATATTTTGTTGAAGTATTATTAAAAAATATATTTATAAAGGATTTTTGAATTGTTGCTATTTTTAGAATATTTAAAAAAAAAATCTCACGTACCCCTTGGCATACCTTCAAGTACCCCCATTTGAGAACCACTGCTCTAAACCAGTGATGTCAAACTCAAGGCCTGGGGGCCAAAACTGGCCCGCCACATTAATTTTAATGGTTGGATTAAAATGCATGAGAATGTTTTATAATTTGAACGTTATTTTTGAAACTGTGTTTACCAGCGGATTTATTCATTACTCATCGTGTTAAGCAATGTCAGCTAAGATTTATCTGAGAGTCATATGCAGTCATCTGGCTCTAGAGCCATAGGTTCCCTACCCCTGGTTTAAGCATTAGACACCTTTTTACCTGCACCATGCCTCCCGCTGTTTCCCACAACTACAAAGCAATTACCTACCGACTGCCACCTACTGATATGGAAGAGTATTACACGGTTACTCGGCTTAGCTCGGTTAGGAGAGTGGCCGTGCTAGCAACCTGAGGGTTCCAGGTTCGATTCCCGCTTCCGCCATCCTAGTCACTGCCCTTGTGTCCTTGGGCAAGACACTTTGCACACCTGCCCCCAGTGCCACCCACACTGGTTTAAATGTAACTTAGATATTGGGTGTCACTTTGTAAAGCGCTTTGAGTCACTAGAGAAAAGCGCTATATAAATATAATTATCTGAGAGCCATATGTAGTCATCAAAAGAGCCACATCTGGCTCTAGAGCCATAGGTTCCCTACCCCTGTTATAGTCGGAATAACAGCCCTTTTCATTTAGTAAAGTAGTAAATGGTATCTGAGTTAAGGCTTACATGCTAATTTAAAACATTGCAGCTCTGCTGGAATCATTTAAAATGTTGTGCTGTGTTGTTACCATATATTAAACATGATTATGATTATTTATTTCAGAAGTATGCCCTAGTATGGCCTTTTTAATTGTAAAATGTATTTTAATATAATTAATTATTGCCTATCTTTTATAGGTGAAGGTGTGCTGTCACGTTCAATACCTGGTGGGTGCAGGGGGCAGTAAAACGGCCTGCGAGGGGGCTGGCCCCGGAGCCACGACTGCAGCGGTGGCCACTGTCACGGGGAAGGCGCTGGCGGGGTGGACTGCCCCTCCCTGAGACAACTGAGACTGGACCATCGGCATGGGGGCTATTTGGATGATCTGGAGGTTAAAAAAACCAAAAAAAAAAAACACAGTGAGTGCTGAAAGTGTGTGAGATAATTAAAGCGGTTGCGCAACCTTGCTTCCTGTCTGAGCGCCGTTCTGCATAGGAAGCTGCGGGGCCACGATGGGAAATTGCTGGGCGGGGGCCGGCGTGGCCCGTACTGTTGCCATGGGAACAACCATTTTACCCTGGAGCACCGGGGACTGTGTTTGCACTGAGCCAAAGCAGGAAGAGAATACATGTATATTTGAAATTGTTATGTCATCTCAGATTAATATTAGAAATATAGCTTTGCTGTCACCTCTAGTTCCTGCCGGGCTGGACGAATAACACGTCAGTGAGCTTGAGCCATGCTGCTTCCCATTTGCCAAAGGTGCGTGAGTGGGCGGGGCTGCGGGCAGGTTGAAGATACTGGTTGGCTGGCAGAGCTGCGGCGGGCTCTTAGGATTGGCGGGGAGGGTGGGCAGTATGTACTGGACTTGCGTGATGGCTTTACCCCCAGGGTGCGCCAAGGAGGATGCGGGGAGGAACTGGGACTGGAGCAGGGGCAAAGGCAGGGGTCCGTTGGAGTGGCTGTGTTGTAATGAAGCGACTGTGGAAGAAATGGCCATCTGCTGCTGTTGGGGGGGCTGAGGTTGGGGCGACTGGGTGATGAGCTGCACCGCAGGTTGGCCGGACAGAGCGCCCCCTAACACTAAATTAGTCACCACCCCAGCACCTACAGAGTTGGGCGACGATGAGGAGTAGTAACCACTTGGTGCGGAGCCGCTTCCTGATCCAATCAGAAATTGCGGTTGCTGCTGTAGCGCCATGGGCTTTCTCTCAGGTGTGTGCGGGCTGGATGAGGCGCCCCTCTCTCTGGGTTTGCTGACGATGGGGAGCGGCGTGCTGATGACGGGCCGCATCACATTGGTCAGGACTGTGGACGCCACCCTCACGGCACCGATGCCCAGGTGCGAGTTTGCAACCACGGACGAGGAAGGGGGAGGCCCTCCCCCTGCTGGACAAGGCGAGATTACTGACTGGCCAGAGGAGAAGGAGAGAAGGGAGGCTTGAACTCCTCCCGCCTCACCGCCTAAATTGTCCTTTACGTCTCCCTCTGCCCTCCTCCTGGGGTCAGAAAAGACTGCTGGTCTCCCCTCGTCGTAACGTCTGCTGCTGGGATAGGAGGACAGTGAGACACTCCTGCCATGTGGGGTCGCATGTGAGGAGGATGAGGATGCGGTGGAGCAGATGACTGGAGCAAAGACTCGCTGAAAAGCCAAAAAGACCAACAATAAAGAAAAATTTACCATAAAAATTATATTTCTAACTCAACCGACAGAACTTAAAATAAAAGAAGGCGATAGTAAAGAGGGTTATTACTAGGGCTGGGCGATATATCGATATATCACGGGGTTGTCTGTGCGATATAGAAAATGACTATATCGTGATATTCGAGTACACGTTCTCACACAGTTCCTTTTAGCTGCGCGCATTACACTACAGCAGGGGTCGGGAACCTTCTTGGCTGAGAGAGCCATGAAAGCCAAATATTTCAAAATGTATTTCCGTGAGAGCCATATCATATTTTTGAAAACTGAACTAAATGCGTGCATTTTTAAGTAAGACCAACATTTTTAGATTATAATAAGTGTCTTATTCTTTTTAATAACATTGTTATTCTGAAGCTAACCAATAATAAATAAAATGTCATAACTGTTGATCATGTTTCTGTTTGGCCATGTGCTGTTTGTCCTTTGGACTCTTTAAGTTCCTGTTTTTTTCCACTCCCTTGTCTGGTTTCCTTGGTTACTCATTTTGTCCACCTGTCTCTGGTGGACAAAACGCCTGCTCACCTGCTTCCTGAGCACTAATCAGAGGCGGTATTTAAGCTCGTCTTTGCCAGTCAGTCGCCCTGTGCTGACTTGTTTCATGCCTTGCCATAGTTTCGTGCTTCTTGCCAGGCCAAGTAAGTTTTGTTTGATTTACGTTCTTAGTCTGTTTATGCGTTAGCTTTGTTCCTTAGCCCAAGTTGTGCCTCCGCTGTGAGCGATTTTTGTTTGTATATTTTTTTAGTTAAAATTAAATCATGTTTTTACCTAAATGCCATGTCCCGAGTAGTCTGTCTGCCTTCCTGGGAGAACGACCCCGCAGCAAGCTGCAACCCCCCCCTCCCATCGAGACATAAAATACTTCTTACCATTAACGCGACTTCTTGAACAGGTGCGGTAGAAAACGGATGGATGGATATATATGCATGAGAATGTTTTATGTTTTGCACGTTATTTTTAGCACTGTGATTACCCGGGAAAATATTCATAATTATCGCGTTAAGCAATGTCAGTTAAGAGCCACATCTGGCTCTAGAGCCATAGGTTCCCTACCCCTGCACTACAGGCTCTTCCCACTCCTTTTTGTGTCTCCTCACAGATAGCAAGCGCACAAACTTACACACGTCACGTCATACGTCAAATATGTATACGCCCTCAGGGAGCAGAGAGGCTGCAGACTGGGGAACGTTAGCTGTGATGCCAGCGAAGCCATGCGAGTGGTAATACGAGAGAAAGAAGGAGCGAATGAAAGAAAAAAATAATTCCCAAGAATAACAGCAGGGGTCCATTGTCTGGCGGTGGTTCGGCTTCAAGCGGGAAGATGTCGAATAGACTAGTGGTTCTCAAATGGGGGTACGTGCACCCCTGGGGGTACTTGAAGGTATGCCACGGAGTATGTGAAATTTTTTAAAAATAATCTAAAAATACCAACAATTCTAAAGTCCTTTATAAATATATTTATTGAATAATACTTCAACCAAATATGAATGTAAGTTCATAAACTGTGAAAAATAAATGCAACAATACAATATTCAGTGTTGACAACTAGATTTTTTGTGGACATGTTCCATAAATATTGATGTTAAAGAAATGTTTTTGGCCCTGCGATAAGTTGGCGACTTGTCCAGGGTGTACCCTGCCTTCCGCCCGATTGTAGCTGAGATAGGCGCCAGTGCCCCCCGCGACCCCGAAAGGGAATAAGCGGTAGGAAATGGATGGATGTTTAGAATTGAGTTGATGAATCCAGATGGATCTCTATTACAATCCCCAAAGAGGGCACTTTAAGTTGATGATTACTTCTATGTGTAGAAATCTTTATTTATAATTGAATCACGTGTTTATTTTTCAACAAGTTTTTAGTTATTTTTATCTTTTTTTTCCAAATAGTTCAAGAAAGACCACTACAAATGAGCAATATTTTGCACTGTTATACAATTTAATAAATCAGAAACTGCTGACATAGTGCTGTGTTTGACTTTTTTATCTCTTTTTTTCAACCAAAAAGGCTTCGCTCTGACTGGGGGATACTTGAATTAAAAAAATGTTCACAGGGGGTACATCACTGAAAAAAAGAAGAACCACTGGAAGACAACTTTAATTTGTCAAGTGTGGCGCACAAGCGTTGCTACTAAAAGTAGCATACCTGCTAATATGTAGCATCATTTGAAAAGTCACCTGCTAATAACTTTAATAAATACAGTTTTGGTCAATTGACTTGTGATTTCCTTCTCTGCATGAAAGTTTAAAATGAGCATATATGAAGGCAGTATGAAAAAGAATATTTTAATGTAGACACATAGATTAATCATACTATCACAATATCATGTTAGACCCGCTCGACCTCCATTGCTTTCGGTCCCCTAGAGGGGGGGGTTGCTCACATATGCGGTCCTCTCCAAAGTTTCTCATAGTCATCATTGTCACCGGCGTCCCACTGGGGTGAGTTTTCCTTGCCCTTATGTGGGCTCTACTGAGGATGTTGTGGTTTGTGCAGCCCTTTGAGACACTTGTGATTTAGGGCGATATAAATGAACATTGATTAATTGATACTGCTGTGATTATATGTATCAAGTGTTAATTCAAGGCTAAGGCAAAACACCAAGATATATATCGCGATATGGCCTAAAAACATCGAGATATTAAAAAAAGGTCATCGCCCAGCCCTAGTCATTACTTAAATTCAATGACTTGTATTTTGACTTGAATAATGTTGTGAAGTGCATGAAAAAGTGGAATGGTAAATGTGTCTCTTTTTGACAAAATGGTGATTTACTGAGAAGTATATTACACAACACAACAGAACCAATGTTGTAAAAGCAGCCACAGTGCTGAGGAGTTATTTGTAAACAACCGTATGACACAACTGACATTTAGAGTTAGATAAAGCTGACCATTAATCATACTTAAAATACAGCTACTCCAAACTTAAGTTGGTTATTACTAATTAATGGAAATAAAATTACATGAAGAAGTTGCCTACAGCCACAACTGTTCATGTAATTTTTTTTAACAACACACCTAACAGCTAAATGATTTTATTAAATGTATTGAACAAGGCACTAGTTTGAGTGTTAATGGTACTGTTCTGTCATGTGTTACAAAATAACAAAGTCTGTTACCTTCTGAACGCTTTCGTCCCCAGAACCTCTCTCGCTGTCGCTGTCAGTCACCCGCTCCTTACACTTGAGGTCAATGGAGCTGCTGGGATAAGGGTCCTCTGGAAAAGAAAACAAACTCCATCTACACTTGACATCCAATGTTGCGTCAGTCAGATTGCAGCCCACATATATTGCCTATGTAAAGAGGAGTCAGGGGCGTCGCACTGTTTAGAGTCTTACCGATGACATCATCATCTCCCTCCTCCTCACAGATGACCATGCGCTCCTCGTCGCTGGTCATGTCCTCGCTGACCCCTCGCTGGGACCGGGACAGGGGTGGGGCGTGGCTTGAAAACTGACTGCCTCCATCTCCACACATCTGGGAAGGAGGGGGAAACAGGCAGTCAGAGCACTGCTTTTTGAAACATGAAATAATGTTATAAATATTAGAGATGCTAATTTTAAATGCTTTAAAATGTAATATCGGAAATGATCGGTTTCAAAATTATTGGTATCGGTTTTAGTGTGTGAATGTGAGTGTGAAAGTTGTCCGTCTATCTGTGTTGGCCCTGCGATGAGGTGGCGACTTGTCCAGGGTGTACCCCGCCTTCCGCCCGATTGTAGCTGAGATAGGCGTCAGCGCCCTCCGCAACCCCAAAAGGGAATAAGCGGTAGAAAATGGATGGATGGATGGGTTTCAAAAAGTAAAATGTATGACTATTTAAATCGCCGCTGTGTAAACGGACGTAGGGAGAAGAACAGAGCGCCAATAAACCTTAAAAGACAATTTATTTGCGTGCCGCGCCAGTCACATAATATCTATGTTTTTTCACACACTCAAGTGAATGCACAGCATACTTGGTCAACAGCCATACAGGTTACACTGAGGGTGGCCGTAGAAACAACTTTAACACTGTTACAAATATGCGCCACACTGTGAACCCACACCAAACAAGAATGACAAACACATTTCGGGAGAACATATGCATCGTAACACAACAGAACACATACCTAGAACCCCTTGCAGCACTAACTCTTCCAGGACGCTACAATATACACCCCGCCCAACTCAACCCCCTCATGCTCTCTCAGGAAGAGCATGTCCCAAATTCCAAGCTGCTGTTTTGAGGCATGTTAAAAAAAAATAATGCACTTTGTGACTTCAATAATAAATATGGCAGTGCCATGTTGACATGTTTTTCCATTACTTAAATTGATTTATTTTGGAAAACCTTGTTACATTGTTTAATGCATCCAGCGGGCCATCACAACAAAATTGACATAATAATGTGTTAATTCCACATCGGTATTGGTTGATATCGGCATCGGTAATTAAGAATTGGACAATATCACAATATCGGCAAAAAAACCATTATCGGACATCCCTAATTATTATTATGTGTGATAATAATTGTGTTCATTTTTTTCTCTACCGTTTTCATTACTTCCTGTGCGTTTTCCCCTGAGCAGAATGCACTAGTGTGTCATCTGCAAATTGTATTTATGTGTTTTGTGCTTTTACAGATGATATAGGTTGAATAGTTTTGGACCCAGAACTGACCGCTGGGGTACACTACAAGACATAACTCTGATGTGTGATCTCCTAGCCTCACATTTTGCTTCCTATTTGTTCGATAGCTTTTTTCACCAAGTTCAAAAGGACACCCCTACAACCGGATCATTCTATTTTGTCAATTTAAATATGATTGATTGCATTGAATGTTTTTGTCACATCCATAAAACCCTAATCTTAAAATCACACCTGTGCCAGTTCCGCAAGGGCTTGTGTGTTGCCCCTATCGCTGCGCTCCATGCTGTGCACAGCACTCTGAGAGAAGGCTCTGGGCCGGGTCAGCTGGTTCATGTGACCCTCTGTTGGACCCCTCTCAGACACGCCCACCAGACCTGGCACCGCCCCCTTCATCTCCACAGAATGCGGCTCTAGCGAGCGATAAACAAAAGGGAGGTTAGACAAAATGATTGATGAACTGTGTGTTCCACCAGACCAACCTGTGGACTCGGACATGCTCCTCTCCCTGATATCTTTGCCTCCTGGGACCCCGCGACCTTCGGAGCTGGACTTCTTCCTGTCTTTGTTGCACCACTTCCAGTCCGGGTGGGCTTTAAAGTGGGCCTCTTTCACCTGGCAACAAGACGAAATAATGGTGAATGGGTTATAGTTGTGTAGCGCTTTTCTACCTTCAAGGTACTCACTCAAAGTGCTTTGACACTGTTTCCACATTCACAGATACATTCACACACTGATGGCGGGAGCTGCCATGCAAGGCCCTAACCACGACCCATCAGGAGCAAGGGTGAAGTGTCTTGCTCAGGGACACAAGGTGGCCACTCCCTCATCTGTGCCACACCGTCCCCAAGCACAATTCTTTGCACTAATAGACATCCACATCTTTTTTTTTTTTTTAAATAAACCCCATTACTGTACCTGGAAAGCCAAGTCGTGGTACTTTTGCTTCTCTTTAGGTCCGAGAGCATACCACCACTCGCCCAGGATCTTGCTGACGGTCCGATTATCCTGGTTGGGGTGGCGCTGATGCACCAACGCTCGATGGCGCTTGCTGAAAATCATGAAGGCATTCATCGGTCGCCGAATGTGGTCCTTTTCCCTCTGAGCAGGAGAGGCAGGAAGACATGATGTTGGAAAGAAGATGGACAAATGCAACAACATAGAAAGGAATGTCTGAAGTCCAAAATTAGCAATTCAACGAGGGTTACGGTTCTTGGAAATCACACCTTTTAAGCAATTTCTCAAAAATCAACAGTGCGCCTATTGTACGGAATAATTTCGTTATCGCTTACGGACCCCGCAACTATTTTATTTGACACATGGTGTAATGATAAGTGTGAGCAGTAGATTGCAGTCATGTATGAGAAATATGCGTGGACTGCAAGATGACGCCAGTAAACAACCCCAAAACTTTAAATGTTCCATTGAGAATATAGAACATTACACACGGCACTTAAAAATATGTCAACATTTTTTAGTACGACTTTAGTAAGCCATGAAGCCACACCGCTTGATGGATTGTCGGCGCATCACAGCTACCGTAGTCAAACGTACTCTGCTTTATGGTGCGTGTGTAAGGAGCGCAAAATGGAATCTTTTAGCAGACTGGCCTTTTATTTCATAATAATAATAACGGCATAATAATTACTTTTCCTACCTTCTAGTACCTGTTTATGTGTAATTGGGATTTGCATAAGTCCTGAAAATGTGCGCGTGTCCGCCATAGTAGTCCGTGGCAACACCATAGTCGATAAGCTTCTTCTTTTTCTTTATCTTCTTGTTATGGGGCATTCACTCTCTGCTGTTGCCATTTCTAATATAAAGTAGCAAAAAGTTCTAACTTATATTTGTCAGTAGATTTGCTTTGAAAGCGCTAAAAACTACTGATGTAGTGGGTTTACACAATTAAGATTAAAAAAAAAACTATTTTTCAAGGGAGTCCAGGCCAAGAGGAAGCAAAGTTACACATAAAATTACATTCACATTACACAATAAAATGACAGGATGGATAGAAAACTGAGGCTCCTTTAAATGCACTGTTTGGATTTAAAAGCACTTAAGGATAAACATTCAGTCAGCTTCCAGTCTGTTTGTAACATGTTCCAAGCACAAGGAGCTGCATAGTTATTAGAGACTTTGACACCAGACTTAGAGTTAACTTTCCCCTATTTTCGCCCCTTGTTTAGGTTGACCTTGCACCCTCGCTTACTACCAACAGGACGGTGATACCATTTAAGTGTCAATGTATGGCGCTTTAAACGGCATACCATCTTGTCACTTTTTAAAATGCAGAAAATAACCCAAATTTTCTTTAGATTGTATATTAATTGATATTTTCATTAAAGGGGAACATTATCACCAGACCTATGTAAGCGTCAATATATACCTTGATGGTGCAGAAAAAAGACCATCTATTTTTTTAACCGATTTCCGAACTCTAAATGGGTGAATTTTGGCCAATTAAACGCCTTTCTGTTTATCGGGCTGGAGGCGATGACGTCAGAATGTGACGTCGCCGAGGTAACACACCCACCATTTTCATTTTCAACACATTACAAACACCGGGTCTCAGCTCTGTTATTTTCCGTTTGTTTGACTATTTTTTGGAACCTTGGAGACATCATGCCTCGTCGGTGTGTTGTCGGAGGGTGTAACAACACTAACAGGGAGGGATTCAAGTTGCACCACTGGCCCGAAGATGCCAAAGTGTCTGCTGCCAGACCCCCATTGAATGTACCGGAGTGTCTCCACATTTGACCGGCGATGCTAAGGCAGACATGACACAGAGATGTATGGATAACCTGCAAATGCATTTACAACGATAGTCAACGAAATCACAAAGGTGAGTTTTGTTGATGTTGACTGCCAGGTAATCGATGCTAACATGCTACGCTAATCGATGCTAACATGCTATTTACCGGCGGTGCTAAAGCAGACATGGCAACTATATTACGTTTCCTTCCACCCACATTTAATGCGAAAAAAACACTTACCAATCGACGGATTTAAGTTGCTCCAGTGTCAAAAGATGCGAAAGTCCTGATCGTTTGGTCCGCACATTTTACCGGCGATGCTAACGCAGCTATTCGGCCATGCTATGGCTATGAATAGCGTCAATAGCTATTCGCTCAATAGCTTCAGTTTCTTCTTCAATATTTTCATACTCCAACCATCTGTTTCAATACATGCGTAATCTGTTGAATCGCTTAAGTCGCTGAAATCCGAGTTTGAATCCGAGCTAATGTCGCTATATCTTGCTGTGGTATTCCCATTGTTTGTTTACATTGGCAGCACTGTGTGACGTCACAGGGAAATGGCCAGTGTCTTCGCAGAGAGTCGAAAACAAGGCACTTTAAAGCTTTATTTAGGGATATTCCGAGACCGGTAAAATTTTGAAAAAAACTTCAAAAAATACAACAAGCCACTGGGAACTGATTTTTATTGTTTTTAACCCTTTTGAAATTGTGATAATGTTCCCCTTTAAACAAATGAAAAAATGTGGAAGTAATATTTTGACGCAAAAATAAATGTTTAAAAACGCAGATTTTTGTGTTTTCGTGGAAAAGTCACATGCCAACGTGTTATAAAATGCAGGCACCACCAGGAAAGTACTTATGTTTAATTCTACTGCACTTTTTATATAGGTATGCTAGTTATAAAGTGAAGTAAATTATATTTATATAGCGCTTTTCTCTAGTGACTCAAAGCGCTTTACATAGTGAAACACAATATCTAAGTTACATTTAAACCAGTGTGGGTGGCACTGGGAGCAGGTGGGTAAAGTGTCTTGCCCAAGGACACAACGGCAGTAACTAGGATTGGGGAAGCGGGGATCGAACCTGGAACCCTCAAGTTGCTGGCACGGCCGCTCTACCAATCGAGCTATACCGCCCTTACGTTAAGAATTCCAAAGTGTTACTCAATGCACTGTCTAAAGCTAATAAACTTCCATGTTTTCCTATGGGAAAAACTGTATTTTAATTGTATAAATACAAAGAGATTGTTCCAGTAAGGTGAAAAGACTACCTTTCCAGGGCTGCTCTTGTCTCCATCTTTGGGCAGCGCGCTGAGAGACTGAGTGCGTCTCTTTACGGGGGGCGTAGAAAGGGGCGGTTCCGGTACAACGCCAGGAAGGAAGCTACAGTAAGACCAAAACAGAAGTCAGCTTTCAAAGGTTGATTGATGAAACGCATTATTACAGTCTGTTAGTACATGTAAGCATCGTTCGTATGCCAGTTTTCTTTTACCCAAGATCAATTTGTATGGCGTATTAATCACGATAGCTCTTATAAATCAAGGTCTGAAGGAACAATAGCACACTATTCAACGCGCTGCCTTTCATACAATGATAAAGTGTTGCAAAGAACGGCTTTTGTTCTTCTCTGGCAAGGAGCTCCACTGCCCAAATTAGTGCGAGAAAAAAGAAAAAATCCCACTCACTCGCTGTAGGTGTGGGTGCACAGCAGCGTGCCGAGAATACGCACAGAAGGCTAACACGGACAAACGCATTACTTTGGTTACATGCACGGATTCAAAACGTTGACATACAGGTCATCCACGTCACTCTCCGTCTCGCTCTCAGGTCTCTCCCGCTCCCCTTTCTCCTTCTCCGGCTCTTCGGCAGCGGGGACATGCCGGGCCAGGGGACTTCTCTCCACAGCGGGAGGGGCCTCAGCAGGCTCAGGTGGCGCTGCCCCTCCCTGGAAATCTGAGGAAACACGATCAATTCTCGATGACTTGATCGATGCAAATGACATATTTGTAATTAAGACGGAATAGTACCTGTCTTTAGTGTGGCCACGTGGGGATGATTGACAGGATGCTGGCCCTCCCCCGGCTGAGAGGCTGCATCTGATTGGGTGGGAGCCAGGAAGGGAACTAAAGAATGCCAGGGGAAAACTGGAACGGACCGGGGCTCCACGTTGGTCCACACTATGGAGAGAAAACATGATGTATACTGAGCAAAAATATAAAGACAACAACAATGCCTATTTTACATCATGGCCAGGGGACTACATATGAAAACTAGCCTTCTGGCTAATTCCGGCTTTTTGAATCATGTGTTGTATGAAATTGCATTGTCCCTTTTGAAATAAACTGATCTTAATCTTAGTCTTATCCGAAGCCTTCTCTACATTCCCATAACCTTGTGGACAATAAAAGAAAAAAGCCAAAATGATTGTATTTAGCCATGAGATTGGACCATAGTTTGCTTCGGGAATAAAATGTGTATTAATAAACCAGTGGAAGTAAAGCCATGAACCGCACCCATCCATCCATCCATTATCTACCGCTTATTCCCGGCGTGGCGAAGTTGGTAGAGTGGCTGTGCCACCAATCTGATGGTTGCTGGTTCAATCCCCACCTTCTACCATCCTCGTCACATCCGTTGTGTCCTTGGGCAAGACACTTCACCCTTGCTCCTGATGAGCGCCTTGCATGGCAGCTCCCGCCATCAGCGTGTGAATGGGCGAATGTGGAAATACTGTCAAAACGCTTTGGGCTTCTTAAAAAGGGGTAGAAAAGCGCTATACAAGTACAACCCCTTTGGGGGTGGCTGGTGCCTATCTCAGCTACTATCGGGCGGAAGGCGGCGTACACTCTGAACAAGTCGCCACCTCTTCGCAGGGCCAACACAGATAGACCGACAGCATTCACATTCACACACTAGGGTCAATTTAGTGTTGCCAATCAACCTATCCCCAGGTGCATGTCTTTAGAAGTGGGAGGAAGCCGGAGTACCCGGAGGGAACCCACGCATTCACGGGGAGAACATGCAAACACCACACAGAAAGATCCCGAGCCCGGGATTGAACCCTGACTACTCTGGACCTTCGTATTGTGAGGCAGACGCACTAACCTCTCTGCCACCGTGAAGCCCTGAACCGAACAAAGATAAAACAAATGAAAAACTGACAAACAATGGAAAATAAATCTCAAAATCCTACGATTCAATTGAACAAACAAGCCTAAAATAGCTCCAGATTTGCAACAGTGACATAAAAAAAAACAGCAATGAAAAGACTAACCAAACATGCTTAATCCTTGTTGGAGATACTGGGGATTCTCTGATGAGAACATGGTCGACAGTGGAACAAAAAGATGTGTCCTTCACTTTGTACAGTTCCTTTTATAGGAGATGGTCGGAGGAGGATGGAAAACGATTCCACAATTTGCTATTGATGAGAGGTTGTCTCTGTCCGAGTCATTCTTCACAGTAGGATCATGAGTCATGTGGAGGTATTGTTTGGACAATGTTCAATATTATTTCTTCTTAAGTAGATTGTGGTCCAAAAAGGCTTGGTTCCCTTGTTCGAATTACCCCCCCCCAAATACCCTCTCGGATGTTTGTTTACATTACTGCTGCAGCGTGGCGATTAAGGGGTTAAAGAGGCCTCCTCCACATCCACGGCCTGGATTACAACATCCGCCTGGCAGCTACGCAATCTTCCTGGGTCATGACACGACTTGAAAGTGTGTACTACCACACACACACACACCCAAAAAAGAGGCCGGTGCAGTCAGTAACCCACCAGATGGAAGCAATGTGGAGTTAGTGAATAAATCCGTGCACCGTGTAGATTTCTATTTAGAGCACCGGAGCCCACAAACGGACATCGGTAACGCCCCTGGCCGTGCACAACTCTTCTCATGTCTCAGTTACCGAGGCGTGCAAGAAAAACACCCGGTGCGAACTTACTCGTTTCCGCCACATAACTGAATTAAAGCCCCGTGTTGGCGGTAAAAAAAAAAAAAAAAAAAAAAAAAAAAAAAAAGGCTTGCGGCGTAGATTCCGTGTGTAGGTTTGTTTACTAGCTGGTGCATTCATCCATCACGCAGCGTTGCAAGGCGCGATGATCATTAGGGAAAAACTGTACATGCAGCCTAGCTAGCAACACACTTGTATACCTCCCCAGGTCGCCATTCACACGCTGCTGTACCGGGGGAAAAAAAACCCAAAAAAAAGCAGAAGCAAGGTGAATTTCGCCTTGTTTCCCTCTCTTCCTCTTCGAGGTTTCACGCTTCTTTTTGAAGCCTGAAGCCAAGCAGCGGCGGCGGCGGGGGGGGGTTTAGCGGCGAAGAGGAAGCCCGTCTAGCTAGCCGCTTCTCGCGGACGACATCCGCGCGCACATCGTTCACCTCCCCGGGTAGATTCTCGCGCTCAAAACCGCGTTTTTTTTTTCCCGCGTCCTTAAAAAGTCCCCCGAGTCGAGTCAACGTCCCCGCGGTTGTTGGTCTCGTTCCTCTCCTTCGTCTTCCGCTTGTTGTAAACTAGACTGCTTGGCCTGGCCGCTTGCTTGTCGGCCCCCTCCTGCCTTCTCCTTACCCTCCCCTTCTGCTCCTGTCAACCTCGCCCCGCTCTTTGTCCCGCCCACCCTCAGCCCATACTCTCCGCCCATTGGCCAGAAAGGCCCCCTGTCATGTGCCTGCCGACGACTCTGATTGGCCAGGAGGTGCAGTGGAATGCCAGTCATATGCAAATATCATCCAGCTCTGTAGCCCAGTGTTTTTCAACCACTGTGCCGCGGCACAATAGCTACAACCATTTTTTTGCAGTGGCGGGCCGTGCATTTCCCACCTAGGCCTCCGGTGATCTCAGATTTTCAATGATTACCGAATTTCCTTGAATTGCCGGAGGGCATATAGCATGCGCCTGCCTGGAATTACTGCCGGGTCAAGTTCGCTTCCCAAAATAATTAGCGCATGCTTAGTATTACCGCCTGGTCAAACTCGTGATGTCACGAGTGGCACTTCCCCTGTCATCATTTTCAAAATGGACGAGGCTGATTTCAATACCGATAATTTGAAATCGCATAAAGCAGGGGTAGGGAACCTGTGGCTCTAGAGCCAGATGTGGCTCTTTTGAAAACTGCATCCGGCTCTCAGATAAATCTTAGCTGACATTGCTTAACACAATAAGTAAGGAATAATTTTGCTGGTAATCACAGTGTTAAAAATAACCTTGAAAATAGAAAACATTCTCATGCATTTTAATCCATCCATCCATTTCCTACCGCACCTGTTCAAGAAGTCACATTATTGGTAAGAAGTATCTTATTTATTATTGGTTAGCTTCAGAATACAAATGTTATTAAAATAATAGGAGACTTATTGTACTCAAAAAAAGGGGTTATCAATTAAAAATGCATGCATTTAGTTGTATTCGGTGTTAAAAAATATTATATGGCTCTCACGGAAATACATTTTAAAACCTTTGGCTTTCATGACTCTCTCAGCCAAAAAGGTTCCCGACCACTGGCATTAAGGGAAGAAGATTAAAGAGCTATTCAGTAGGATTTAAGGTCCAAGCTTACATCACACTCCAATTTTTACTGCATACCTTTGGTAAGTGTCGGAGTGAGAAGAAGTTTTAAATTAATTAGTGCATGCTTGCTTTTACCGCATGCCTTTGGTAAGCGCAGAGGTGAGAAGAGGTTTTAAAATAATTAGTGCATGCTTAGTATTACCACCTGGTCAAACTCGTGACGTCACGAGTGACACTTCCTCTGTCATCATTTTCAAAATGGACGAGGCTGATTTCAATACCGGTAATTTGAAATCGCATAAAGGGAAGAAGATTAAAGAGCTATTCAGTAGGAGTTAAGGTCCAAGCTTACATCACACTTACATTTTTACTGCATACCTTTGGTAAGTGCCGGAATGAGAAGTGAATTAGTGAATTGTGAATTATATTTATATAGCGCTTTTTTCAAGTGACTCAAAGCGCTTTACATAGTGACACCCAATATCTAAGTTACATTTAAAGCAGTGTGGGTGGCACTGGGAGCAGGTGGGTAAAGTGTCTTGCCCAAGGACACAACGGCAGTAACTAGGACGGCACAAGCGGGAATCGAACCTGCAACCCTCAAGTTGCTGGCACGGCCACTCTACCAACCGAGCTATGCCGCCCCACAACAAGAAGAGGTTTTAAAATAATTAGCGCATGCTTACTTTTACCCCATGCCTTTGGTAAGCGCCGGAGTGAGAAGAGGTTTTAAAATAATTAGTGCATGCTTAGTATTACCACCTGGTCAAACTCGTGATGTCACGAGTGACACTTCCCCTCTCATCATTTTCAAAATGGACGAGGCTGATTTCAATACCGGTAATTTGAAATCGCATAAAAGGAAGAAGATTAAAGAGCTATTCAGTAGGATTTAAGGTCCAAGCTTACATCACACTCCAATTTTTACTGCATACCTTTGGTAAGTGCCGGAATGAGAAGTGAATTAGTGAATTGTGAATTATATTTATATAGCGCTTTTTTCAAGTGACTCAAAGCGCTTTACATAGTGACACCCAATATCTAAGTTACATTTAAAGCAGTGTGGGTGGCACTGGGAGCAGGTGGGTAAAGTGTCTTGCCCAAGGACACAACGGCAGTAACTAGGACGGCACAAGCGGGAATCGAACCTGCAACCCTCAAGTTGCTGGCACGGCCACTCTACCAACCGAGCTATGCCGCCCCACAACAAGAAGAGGTTTTAAAATAATTAGCGCATGCTTACTTTTACCGCATGCCTTTGGTAAGCGCAGGAGTGAGAAGAGGTTTTAAAATAATTAGCGCATGCTTAGTATTACCGCCTGGTCAAACTCGTGATGTCACGAGTGACACTTCCCCTCTCATCATTTTCAAAATGGAGGAGGCTGATTTCAATACCGGTGATATGAAATCGCATAAAAGGAAGAAGATTAAAGAGCTATTCAGTAGGATTTAAGGTCCAAGCTTACATCACACTCAAATTTATACCGCCCTATACGTAGGGGAGGTATAGCTCGGTTGGTAGAGCGGCCGTGCCAGCAACTTGAGGGTTGCAGGTTCAATCCCCGCTTCCGCCATCCTAGTCCCTGCCGTTGTGTCCTTGGGCAAGACACTTTACCCACCTGCTCCCAGTGCCACCTACACTGGTTTAAATGTAAAAATTAGATATTGGGTTTCACTATGTAAAGGGCTTTGAGTCACTAGAGAAAAAGCACTATATAAATATAATTCACTTCACAATTCACCTTTGGTAAGTGCCGGAGTGAGAAGAGGTTTTAAAATAATTAGCGCATGCTTACTTTTACCGCATGCCATTGGTAAGCGCAGGAGTGAGAAGAGGTTTTAAATTAATTAGCGCAAAAATATATTAAATGTAAAAATTGTTATTTCTAATGTAACCTTCCTCTGATTGTAAGTGCACCCGCTTCACTTTTTCCACATTTTGGATTTAGAGCCACACGACGTTCATTCCACCGGAGAGGGAAGCTTGTGGATTGTGCAGCCCTTTGAGACCCTTGTGATTTAGGGCTATATAAGTTAAAAATTGATTGATTGATTGATTGAATATTCACGACATATGTGTGCTTTGTTTTAAAGATGTGCTATTTGGTTTTACACTGTATGAAAAAAAAAAACTACATTTGAAACCTCATTATACTATTGGCTATATTTTATATTCATGAATGTAAGTTTCTCAATACCCGACCGTTTTTTTGTTCCTTTAAAAAAGAATGAGAACTTTAGTTTAAAGCAGGGGTGTCAAACTCAAATACAGAGTGGGCCAAAATTTTGAACGGAACAAAGCCAAGGTTGAACAAATTAACCTTTTAATAGGGACCCAAACAAGTTTTGCATTAAATATTGAACAAGCAAGGCTTATAGAACTTTAGTGACATGCAAAATCCAGTTTCAAATAATACTAATAATAATTAAAAAAATATCAATGGCATATCAAATAAAATGTAAATAAAAACGTTATGCCTTTTTTTCTATTTGCAATCTTCTGAGGTAAATATCAAATTTTTTCCACAGGCTAATAATACATTTAAAAGTAAAATAACAATAATGAATGAACCAAACATTCAAGCCTTGAAGTAGCAAGAGAAAATGCATGACTAAAACGTGAATTATTGGTCAGTTTGCTGGAAGTTTCCCGGGAGAGTTAGTGCTGCAAGGGGGTCTGGGTATTTGTTCTGTTGTGTTACGGTGCGTATGTTCACCCGAAATGTGTTTGTCATTCTTGTTTGGTGTGGGTTCACAGTGCGGCGCATATTTGTAATAGTGCTAAAGTTGTTTATACGGCCACCCTCAGTGTGACCTGTATGGCTGTTGACCAAGTATGCGTTGCATTCACTTGTGCGTGTGTGTAAAAGCCACAAATATTCTGTGACACGCTGTTATTATGGAGGAAAAGCGGACGTGACGACAGGTTGTAGAGAACGGTAAAGGCAGTGCCTTAAATGCACGCCCCCAATATAGTTGACCAGGTGGAAATCGGTAGAAATTTGGGAGAATGGTTGACCCGGGAGATTTTCGGGAGGGGCACTGAACTTCGGGGGTCTACCGGGAAAATTAGGAGGGTTGGCAAGTATGAGTATTAGCGGTGAATGTGGTGTTACAGCGGCACCGACACTGAATAATACCGGCGGGCCAGCTCTAATGCTAAATGGGGCGGTTTAGCTCGGTTGGTAGAGCGGGCCCGTGCCAGCAACTTGAGGGTTGCAGGTTCGATTCCCGCTTGTGCCATCCTAGTCCCTGCCGTTGTGTCCTTGGGCAAGACACTTTACCCACCTGCTCCCAGTGCCACCCACACTGGTTTAAATGGAACTTAGATATTGGGTTTCACTATGTAAAGCGCTTTGAGTCACTAGAGAAAAAGCGCTATATAAAATATAATTCACAAATTGATATTGCAAATTAATTTGTAATATCAAAAAAATATAATTCACAAATTGATATTGCGGGCTTCACGGTGGCAGAGGGGTTAGTGCATCTGCCTCACAATACGAAGGTCCTGCAGTCCTGGGTCAAATCCAGGCTCGGGATCTTTCTGTGTGGAGTTTGCATGTTCTCCCCGTGAATGCGTGGGTTCCCTCCGGGTACTCCGGCTTCCTCCCACTTCCAAAGACATGCACCTGGGGATAGGTTGATTGGCAACACTAAAAATTGGCCCTAGTGTGTGAATGTGAGTGTGAATGTTGTCTGTCTATCTGTGTTGGCCCTGCGATGAGGTGGCGACTTGTCCAGGGTGTACCCCGCCTTCCGCCCGATTGTAGCTGAGATAGGCGCCAGCGCCCCCCGCGACCCCAAAAGGGAATAAGCGGTAGAAAATGGATGGAATGGATGGATGGATATTGCCTCAAGGGCCAAATTAAATTACACGGCCCGCGGGCCAGAGTTTGACACCCATGGTATAAAGCAGTGGTCCCCAACCTTTTTGTATCCACGGACCGGTCAACGCTTAATAATTTGTCCCGCGGCCCGGGGGGAGTGTCCTTTTTTTTTCTTTTCTTCTTTGTCATGAAAAAGGGACGTTTTTGTCATGAAAAAGGGAGTTTTTTTGTGGTTGGTGCACTATTTGTAAGTGTATATTGTGTTTTTTATGTTGATTTAATAAAAAAAAAAAAAAAAAAAAAAAAAAAAAAAAAAAAAATTGTTTTTAATACAATTTTTTTCTGCGGCCCGGTGGTTGGGGACCACTGGTTTAAAGCGCTTTCTACCTCTAACAACCAAAAAGCTGTGAAAACTATGATGCCGTGTTCCAAATTTGGATTATTTACGGAACATGTGTGAGCCTATGGCTTTACATATTGTTTTTATAGTGAAGTGAATTGAATTATATTTATATAGCGCTTTTTCTCTAGTGACTCAAAGCGCTTTACATAGTGAAACCCAATATCTAAGTTACATTCAAACCAGTGTGGGTGGCACTGGGAGCAGGTGGGTAAAGTGTCTTGCCCAAGGACACAACGGCAGTGACTAGGATGGCGGAAGCGGGAATCGAACCTGCAACCCTCAAGTTGCTGGCACGGCCACTCTACCAACCGAGCTAAATATATATATATATATATATATATATATTGCATTCTATTTTAGTTACTTTATTGAGTTTACAACCCCCTGGCACTGTTTTGTACTGTTTCTTTACTTGTTTTGATTATCATTATTTCTTGATTGTTTGTAAATGTTGCATATTATATAAATAAAGGTTTATAAATAAATACAAAAATCCAGTGCAAGGTGGCGCTGGAGAGCTCTCTATTGTAAAGCTGGTATTGTGTGTGAAATATGAGCTTGTGATTAATGCTAATGAGCAGTCTGGCATTAAAAAGACTCTTTTTTTAGGAAAATTTTGCTAAGGTGGAAGTCACCTTTTTGCCCCAAAGCCTCCTTAAGGCTTAAAGACCTTATGATGTATTTAGATCTGGAAATAATAAAGTTCAATCTTAGGGGGGAACCTGAGAAGTTTTATTTTGTTTGGGGCTGTATGGCTGAGATAGGCGCCAGCGCCCCCCGCGACCCCGAAAGGGAATAAGCGGTAGAAAATGGATGGATGTATGGTTGACTACCAAGCCAAATTAAAGACGCTACAGGACACATGAGAAAGTTCACCTTTCATAAACCAGCTTCTTTTTATTTATTTTTTTTATATTTATTCCTGGTGTATATTTACTATCTGCCTATGTTGAGAAGAAAGCGATGTACTAATTATTTTCCATTTGTGACTGTACCTTTTAACTTATGTAGGACCTGGGAGGGAGGGGGGTTTATGTGTGTATGGGGTATGGGTTGGGTTGCTGTTCTTGGAAGTGGGTGGGGAAAAAAGGGGGAACATGTGTTGACTGTTCTATTGTACATTGTAATACCTGTCAAATTAAATAAAAACATTTAAAAATAAATAAATAAATGCAAAAAAAATACCCCCCAAAAAAAAGACTCTTTTTTTTCCCATATAGTCAATATTTTGTGTTGCTTTTGACATGACTTCAACTCCAACAGAGTTATCTGTTGATTAATGTAGACTCTGACTTAAACAAGTTGAAAAACTTATTGGGGTGTTACCATTTAGTGGTCAATTGTACGGAATATGTACTGTACTGTGCAATCTACTAATAAAAGTATCAATCAATCAATAAACAATCAATCAATCAACAAAAATGATGTCATTCCACACACAATTTCAAATCTCCACGTTCCCCCTCATGCACTTTTGGTCCAAACAGTTTCTGAAAGGTTCTGATGCAACACTCACACGGGCAGGCCTAGAGAGAGAATGTGTAAGAGAATTGGAAAGAGCAGGAAACGGCTGAAACAGTCCATGAGCGGGAGAGGGCTGCAGGGTAAAAATAGACAGAGAGTCATTTTCACCAGGGGGAGGCAGGGAGCGAGGAGAGAAAACAACTTGAAAAAGAACACAGTTCGTCTGAAACAAAGAGGGCGGTGAGGTATGGCGGCTTCAGACAAAGGGAACAATGCTAAAAGTGTGGGCCAAATATGGGGGAAAAGGTCCACGATGAGAGTTTCTCAAGCAAAGATGCATGAGTCATGTTTAGTTGGCTCATGCGGACAAAGACAATACTGGGAGGGGTCTCAATTACCAGCCCGCCCATCAAGAGCTTGAGCGGTATTATCGGTGAAGTTGGAAGAGACACTGGCAGTGTGCCCTCAGTAGTAAAAAACACTTAACCCCCTCAGTGCTGACGAGGCCCAACAACCTGAATTATCTCACACAGCCTGCATACATCTGGAAATGAGTCATGTTAGAAATGACCAACAAGAGAAACCAAACCCTGTATTCTAACCACTTTTGATTAGATATTCGACCGATGTCAGATCATGCTTACAGTTTTTTTTCTAATCTGAGTTTGAGTTTATTTGGAACATGCAAGCATACAACATGATACATCACAATTTCCAGTTTCTCTTTCCAACATGTTCGAAAAGGAGTAGGAAGAAGCAGAGCTTATTTAATCCTACCCCTTTTCTTTTACATAACAGTTGCTAAAACTTTTGTTCACTTCCTGTTCTCAATGTATTCACAATGTATACTCCAGAAGTAATAAGTAATCACAACACAAATAAATAGATAATTGGTGAAGTAAGTTTTATTCCATACGATGAGATAAATCAGATTATTTTGAGAATGAATCAGAATGTTTGTCATGGTTCTTCATTTTTGTACTTTGTAAACACTTCCAGTTTGAAGAGTTTCTTGAAGTGGATCATATTAGTACATTGTTTGATTGCTTTGCTTAATCCATTCCATAATTTCATTCCACATACTGATATACTGAAGGTCTTAAGTGTTGTACGTGCATACAAATGTTTTAAATGACATTTTTCTCTAAGATTATATTTCTCTTCTTTTGTTGAGAAGAATTGTTGTATATTCTTGGGAAGCGGGTTATAGTTTGCTTTGTGTATAATCTTAGCTGTTTGCAGTTCCACTATGTCGTGGAATTTCAGTATCTTTGATTCAATAAATAAAGGATTTGTATGTTCTCTATATCCAACATTATGTATTATTCTAACTGATCTTTTTTGTAAAACTGTTAGTGAATGAAGTGTACTTTTGTAATTATTTCCCCATATTTCTACACAGTAACTCAGATATGGTGACACTAGTGAGCAGTAGAGAATATAAAGTGATTTTTGGTCTACAACATATTTGGCTTTATTCATTATTGATGTATTTCTTGCAATTTTATGTTGTATATTTTTTTACATGAGATTTCCAGTTCAATTTATCATCAATCATTATACCTAGAAATTTGGTTTCATTTACTCTTTCAATTTCTATTCCGTCTATTTGTGTTTGACTTTCTTTTCTACTGTTACCAAATAGCATTATTTTAGTTTTACTGAGATTCAATGATAGTCTGTTTTTGTCAAACCATTTTTTTTAATTTGTTAATTTCTTCTGTTATTATTTGTATTATCCACTGTGTGTTCTCTCCTGAACAAAACGCTGTTGTATCATCCGCAAATAATACTAACTTTAAATCTCTTGTAACTTTACAAATGTCATTTATATAGAGATTGAATAATTTAGGTCCTAGTATTGTTCCCTGAGACACACCACAGGAAATATTTAGCATTGTAGAAGTGTGTTTACCTAGCTTCACGTATTGTTTCCTGTTCGTTTGATAACTTCTTATCCAATTTAAGACTAACCCTCTGATGCCATATCGTTCCAGTTTTTTCATTAAAATATTGTGATTAATTGTGTCAAATGCTTTAGTTAGATCCATAAACACTGCTGCCGCACATTTTTTTTACTATCTATTGCAGGGGTGCCCACACTTTTTCTGCAGGCGAGCTACTTTTCAATTGACCAACTCGAGGGGATCTACCTCATTTATATATATCATTTATATTTATTGATTTATGAAAGAGACATTTTTGTAAACAAGTTAAATGTGTTTAATGATAATACAAGCATGTGTAACACATATAGATGTCTTTCTTTCACAAAGACAAGAATATAAGTTGGTGTATTACCTGATTCTGATGACTTGCATTGATTGGAATCAGACAGTAATGATGATAACGCCCACATTTTCAAATGGAGGAGAAAAAAAGTTGTCCTTTCTGTACAATACCACATGAAAGTGGTTGGTTTTTGGCATCTAATTCATCCAGCTTCCATACACTTTACAAGAAAAACATAGGCGGCAAATTCCGTAGCTTGCTTGATTGACATTCACGGCACCCGAGGGTCTTGTGAGATGACGCTGGCTGCTGCCAGTTCATTATTATGAAAAAATGACAGAGAGGAAGGCGAGAAACACTTTTTATTTCAACAGACTTTCGCGCCGTCCCTTCCGTCAAAACTCTAAAGGCCGACTGCACATTTCCTATCTTCACAATAAAAGCCCTGCTTCATGCTGCCTGCGCTAACAAAATAAGAGTCTCGGAAAGCTGGCGTGCACAAGTGATGTGCACGCCAGCTTTCTGAGGGATCACTTGTGCACGCCAGTTTTCTGAGACTCTGTATTTAGTTAGCGCAGGCAGCATGAAGCAGGGCTTTTATTGTGAAGATAGGAAATGTGCAATCGGCCTTTAGAGTTTTGACGGAAGGTACGGCGCGAGAGTCTGTTGAAATAAAAAGTGTTTCTCGCCTTCCTCTCGGTCATATTTTCATAATAATGATCTTGCAGCAGCCAGCGTCATCTCACAAGACCCTCCGGTACCGTGAATGTCATTTAAGTGACGTCTTGGTGAAGATTGACGATCACTAATTTTTAGGTCTATTTTTTTTAAAAGCCTGGCTCGAGATCGACTGACACACCCCCCGCGGTCGACTGGTAGCTCGCGGTCGACGTAATGGGCACCCCTGATCTATTGCATTGGTAATTTCTTCTGTGATTTCAATTAAAGCCATTGAAGTCGAAACATTAGCTCTGTATCCATATTGCTTCTCTTCGAGTATTCTATATTTATTTATGAAACTCTGTAATCTGTTATTGAACAGTTTTTCAATGATTTTAGAAAATTGTGGAAGTAAAGAAAACAGGTCTATAATTTGTAAATAGATGTTTATCACCAGTCTTATAAATTGGTGCAACTTTAATATCGCTAAAATTCGCTCCATTTTGTCCACTAGAGACGCCGAGATCTTTATCCATGTGTTTGTTACGTCTCGCCTCGACTACTGTAACGTATTATTTTCGGGTCTCCCCATGTCTAGCATTAAAAGATTACAGTTGGTACAAAATGCGGCTGCTAGACTTTTGACAAGAACAAGAAAGTTTGATCACATTACGCCTGTACTGTATATACCTTTATATACATATATACATACATATATATCTATACTGTATATACCTTTATATACATATATACCTACATATATATCTATACTGTATATACCTTTATATACATATATACCTACATATATATCTATACTGTATATACCTTTATATACATATATACATACATATATATCTATACTGGCTCACCTGCACTGGCTTCCTGTGCACTTAAAATGTGACTTTAAGGTTTTACTACTTACGTATAAAATACTACACGGTCTAGCTCCATCCTATCTTGCCGATTGTATTGTACCATATGTCCCGGCAAGAAATCTGCCTTCAAAGGACTCCGGTTTATTAGTGATTACCAAAGCCCGAAAAAAGTCTGCGGGCTGTAGAGCGTTTTCCGTTCGGGCTCCAGTACTCTGGAATGCCCTCCCGGTAACAGTTCGAGATGCCACCTCAGTAGAAGCATTTAAGTCTCACCTTAAAACTCATTTGTATACTCTAGCCTTTAAATAGACTCCCTTTTTAGACCAGTTGATTTGCCGTTTATTTTCTTTTTCTTCTATGTCCCACTCTCCCTTGTGGAGGGGGTCCGGTCCGATCCGGTGGCCATGTACTGCTCGCCTGTGTATCGACTGGGGACATCTCTGCGCTGCTGATCCGCCTCCGCTTGGGATGGTTTCCTGCTGGCTCCGCTGTGAACGGGACTCTCGCTGCTGTGTTGGATCCGCTTTGGACTGGACTCTCGCGACTGTGTTGGATCCATTATGGATTGAACTTTCACAGTATCATGTTGAACTTTCACAGTATCATGTTAGACCCGCTCGACATCCATTGCTTTTCTCCTCTCCAAGGTTCTCATAGTTATTATTGTCACCGATGTCCCACTGGGTGTGAGTTTTCCTTGCCCTTATGTGGGCCTACCGAGGATGTCGTAGTGGTTTGTGCAGCCCTTTGAGACACTAATGATTTAGGGCTATATAAGTAAACATTGATTGATTGATTTAGCTATTTTCATTTTGTTTGGAAATGTACCTGTTTTAAATGATATGTTAACAATATACTGCAGGAAGTATGTGGGCTCCTAGGTTGCCCCGGTCAGGATGAGTCCTGGTTGCTAGAAGCCTTACAGGACTGGCCTTAGTGATTTAGTCGGCGTAAAAACATTGACTAAAACGACAGGCTTTATTTTCAATCTCACATTTCACTTTGCCATGTGCAGATTTACAAGTGGATCAATGATATTGTCTCCAAGTGTATTCTGGGTAAACCCGTCCGCTTGTCAGCAGACTACTTGCTGAGTGAGCATTTTTACTACGGAGTTAACATAAGTGGCAGTTCATATTAACATGAAATTGCAGCAGGGAAAATTTAAAAATCTGATGGTGGCTGGTATGAGAGGCGAGCGTGCTGTTTACCGAGCTAAAAGCACAGGGTTTTTCGCTCAATAACACAGCTTTTAAAGCAGGCATAGGAAATGTATGTGAAGACTCTTCTTCGGCATGGTAATGCCGGTGTGGTTTTTCCAGGGATGCGTCAAAGCGATGAACACAACAAGGTGAGTTAAAGGGTATTTATTTAATAATAAAAGGCTATGAACAAAAACACTGGTGTAAAGAGAAAAGTTAAACAAAAGACGCTAGCGTGAAAGCTAGGATAAAACACAAGGAAAACTAAAACTTGGTATGAGGACACAAAAGAGTAAACTAAAACATTCAGCATGAAAGCTGGAAAATAAAGTGGCTTAGCATGAGAGCTAGTGAGAAAATACATACATAGAATGATGAGAGTCGTCACTGTTGCGCGTGGGCAAATTAGGATCCCAGAATGAGTAAACAGAAAAGGTGAGCTTAAATAGGAGGGTGAAAATTAGTAGCAGGTGTGCGGGGCGAGACTAACAGGTGGACTGATGTGTAACCATAGTGATGGACAAAAACAGGAAATAAACGGGTCAGACTGAGAATTAAAAAACAAACATGTGAAGATCTGAGCAGCAGATCGCGACAATTTACCGTATATGCGGCCCGTTAGGCTTCTTAATCCGGTTCGCCGGACGTCTCTAAATTAATTTTTTAAACCTTTACCATGGAAACTGGAGCCACCAATACGATGTGCAAATTACCACAAGTCTTGAACTATGAATTGTATTCAAATGGTTGGAATCTGCGTTTTTGAGTGAGATACGGGTTTTTACGGTAACAAGAGCAAGAAGCGGAGGGGGCGGGGTTTGTTTACAGCAGCCAGCCTGAGACGTGTGTGTCAGAAAAGTGATATTGCAGGGATTATTTTTAGATGGATCTGTGGGTGTTTTTCTTTATCATTTGATTTCATATTTCACCTTTTTTTGCATATTTGTTGCATTTTGCGTTATTGTAAAAGATCAATCTCGAGATGGTCGTCTAAGAAGTAAATAGGAGTGACGTTCGTATGTTCTTTGTCACGACTCGGACTTGGGCGTGGATTGTTTTCCCGAGGTGCAAAGCGATTGGAGTGGACACGGCGGGAAGGTAAAGACATCTTTTATTTTGACACTATATCAGGGGTGTCAAACTCAAATACAGAGTGGGACAAAATGTAAAACTGAACAAAGCCGCGGGCCAAGGTTGAACAAATTAACCTTTTAATAGGGACCCAAACAAGTTTTGCATTAAATATTGAACAAGCAAGGCTTATATAACTTTATAGTGACATGAAAAATCGAGTTTCAAATAATAATAATAAAAAAATATCAATGGCATATCAAATAAAATTTAAATACAAATTTAATGCCTCTTTTCTATTTGCAGCCTTCTGAGGTAAATATCAAAATATATTGTAGCGTCCTGAAAGAGTTAGTGCTGCAAAGGGTTCTGGGTAATTGTTCTGTTGTGATTATGTTATGTTACAGTGCAGATCCATCCATCCATTTTCTACCGCTTATTCCCTTTTGGGGTCGCTGGCGCCTATCTCAGCTACAATCGGGCGGAAGGCGGGGTACACCCTGGACAAGTCGCCACCTCATCGCAGGGCCAACACAGATAGACAGACAACATTCACACTCACATTAACACACTAGGGCCAATTTAGTGTTGCCAATCAACCTATCCCCAGGTGCATGTCTTTGGAGGTGGGAGGAAGCCGGAGTACCCGGAGGGAACCCACGCATTCACGGGGAGAACATGCAAACTCCACACAGAAAGATCCCGAGCCTAGATTTGAACCCAGGACTGCAGGACCTTCCAGATCACCTCAGATCACACCTCAATCCAACCCACTTCTCCAAAGTGGGCTGGCTCAGGGTGGAGGACAGAGTAAAACAACTTGCACTGAGCCTAGTCTATAAAATCCGCTACACCTCCTTGATACCGAAGTACATGTCAAACTACTTCCTTAACGTAAATGACCGCCATAACCACAACACCAGGGGGAGCTCCACAAACCACGTTAAACCCAGATTCCGATCTAACAAAGGTCTTAACTCATTCTCTTACTATTGCCACATCAATGTGGAATGCACTCCCAACAGGTGTAAAAGTAAGTGCATCTGTATATTCCTTCAAAAGCGCTCTAAAACAACACCTCCAGGCAACTTCAACACTTTACTAATACCCTCCTCCATTCACATCCCATCTCCCCGGATTATAAACAACTCAAATGTACTTCTAATGTATATACTTGTTCTTATGCTATGTGAACTCACTATGTTCTCTGCTGGCTGTACATATCCTACTAAATAAGACCTACACTGTTTCAATGTCCACATTTCTCTGTTGATGCAATTGTTGATGACTGAAGTTCTGATATCAACCAAAGCTCCTCATCCCACCCCCCGGATTGTAAATAATGTAAATAATTCAATGTACATACTATGATGATTAACTTGTGTGATGACTGTATTATGTTGATAGTATATATTTGTACCATGAATTGATTAACGTGGACCCCGACTTAAACAAGTTGAAAAACTTATTCGGGTGTTACCATTTAGTGGTCAATTGTACGGAATATGTACTGTACTGTGCAATCTACTAATAAAAGTATCAATCAATCAATCAATCGTATTGTGAGGCAGACAGACTAACCCCTCTTCCACCGTGAAGCCCTACAGTGCAGATGTTCTCCCGAAATGTGTTTGTCATTCTTGTTTGGTGTGAGTTCACAGTGTGGCGCATATTTGTAACAGTGTTAAAGTTGTTTCTACGGCCACCCTCAGTGTGACCTGTATGGCTGTTGACCAAATATGCCTTGCATTCACATATGTGTGTAATAGTCTATAGTATATTATGCCAGTGGGCCTGCACGCTGTTCGTATGGAGGAAATGCGGACGTGACGACAGGTTGTAGAGAATGCTAAAGGCCGTCAATATTTTTGTCCAGGTAAAAATCGGGAGAATGCTTGCCCCGGGAGATTTTTGGGAGGGGCACTGAACTTGAAGAGGATTGGCAAGTGTGAGAAATTGAGGTGTTACAGCGGCACCGCTGCTGTGTAATAACGGCAGGCCAGCTGTAATGTTAATTTGATATTGCCTCAAGGGCCAAATTAAATTACACGGCGGGCCAGAGTTTGACACCCATGCACTATACCTACAAAAAAAAAAAAGCAAACAAAAGGCGCGCACAATGGCGGAGAACAAACTTGACTAATGAAAACAAAGACTTGCACAAATGCAGAAACTATAAACAATAAACAAAAACTTACTTGGCTTGGAACTGTGAAACATGACATGAAGCAGAGTGGAGGTAACATGTCATGACGTGAGTAGAGGTATCGAGGGAGATAGATGGCGATGTTGCCGGGATGAACAACAGAAACAGACTGGCTTAAATAGCATTGACATGATCAGTGAAAACAGGTGTGCGAGTGCAAAACGTGAGACAGCTGCGTGACATGAGGACAGGTGACAACTAACGGGTAGTCGAGGTAACAAAACAAACAAGGAAGGGAAACCAAAAAACAAAACATGATCACACAGACATGACATTCTTACTATTTAGTGTTTTATCGTTCATAGTTAATATTACAAATCCCATATTATTTATTTTTATGTACATTCTTTGATTCAGCGAACTGCTGTAACATTTCATTCTGTTTTGTGAGGTGCTGTGTCATAATTTGTTTTAGCATTCTATCAGTCATATTCTGAGTGTTTGCATTGTTTTTAGCTTTTACCCTTCTCCACGCCACTTTAGGAATTCCTTTCACGAATCATGAACAACTTACATGTTTTAAGTTTTTCCTAAAAAAGGGAACCAAGCACACATTCAGTAGATTCATCAGCAACTGTGCTCCCCTTACTCACCTTTGTGTGTTATACTCAATGGTTAACTGGACGCCTTAATGTGCTTGACGCCTCAATCCTTGGTATGTGTTCATCTACAAAACCACTCTGGGTATCAACCCATCTTATCTGTCTTGTATTTTAACAAAGAAACAAGGAAGTCACAATCTTGGTTCAATTAATGTCGTCCCCAAAGTAAGAACTGAACTGGGCAAGAAGGCATTTAGGTTCTCAGCACCGAAGGCTTGGAACAACCTACTATCAAATCTTCAACTTCAAACCCTTGAGTTTAAAGCTTCTGTGAAATGATTGCAGTCTACCTTGTCCGTTTGCACATGTGTTATGTGAGCAAGTTTTAATGTTGTAAATTTGATGTTTTCAATCAATCAATCAATGTTTATTTATATAGCCCCAAATCACAAATGTCTCAAAGGACTGCACAAATCATTATGACTACAACATCCTCGGAAGAACCCACAAAAGGGCAAGGAAAACTCACACCCAGTGGGCAGGGAGAATTCACATCCAGTGGGACGCCAGTGACAATGCTGACTATGAGAAACCTTGGAGAGGACCTCAGATGTGGGCAACCCCCCCCCTCTAGGGGACCGAAAGCAATGGATGTCGAGCGGGTCTAACATGATACTGTGAAAGTTCAATCCATAGTGGCTCCAACATAGCCGCGAGAGTTCAGTTCAAAGCGGATCCAAGACAGCAGCGAGAGTCCCGTCCACAGGAGACCATCTCAAGCGGAGGCGGATCAGCAGCGTAGTTTTGTGTGTTGTTTACTGTTTTTAATGTAACGTTGCCTCTTGGCCAAGTCTCCCTTGGAAAAGAGATCTTGGATCTCAATGGGATTTTACCTGGTTAAATAAAGGCTATCCATCCATTCATCCATCCATCTTCGTCCGCTTATCCGAGGTCGGGTCGCGGGGGCAGCAGCCTAAGCACGGAAGGCCAGACTTCCCTCTCCCCAGCCACTTCGTCTAGCTCTTCCCGGGGGATCCCGAGGCGTTCCCAGGCCAGCCGGGAGACATAGTCTTCCCAACGTGTCCTGGGTCTTCCCCGTGGCCTCCTACTGGTTGGACGTGTCCTAAACACCTCCCTCGGGAGGCGTTCGGTTGGCATCCTGACCAGATGCCCGAACCACCTCATCTGGCTCCTCTCGATGTGAAGGATCAGCGGCTTTACTTTGAGTTCCTCTCGGATGGCAGAGCTTCTCACCCTGTCTCTAAGGGAGAGACCCGCCACACGGCGGAGGAAACTCATTTGGGCCGCTTGTACCCGTGATCTTATCCTTTCGGTCATGACCCAAAGCTCATGACCATAGGTGAGGATGGGAACGTAGATCGACCGGTAAATTGAGAGCTTTGCCTTCCGGCTCAGCTCCTTCTTCACCACAACGGATCGGTACAACGTCCGCATTACTGAAGACGCCGCACCGATCCGCCTGTCGATCTCACGATCCACTCGTAAATAAAGGCTAAATAAAATTAAATAAGTACGATATATGAATATTGTCACACAATCATCACATAAATATTCTATCCTTATATATATATACAGCACAGGGCTTAGTTAATGTGTGCCTTACAATAAGAAGGTCCTGGGTTTGATCCCTGGGCTCGGGGTCTTTCTGTGTGGAATTTGCATGTTCTCCCCGTGACTGAGTGGGTTCCCTCTGTGGACTCCGGCTTCCGTCAACCTCCAAAGACATTCACCTGGGGATAGGTTGATTGCCAACACTAAATTGGCTCTAGTGCAGGGGTCGGGAACCTTTTTGGCTGAGAGAGCCAAGAAGCCAAATATTTTAAAATATATTTCCGTAAGAGCCGTATAATATTTTTTTTTAACACTGAACACAACTAAACACGTGCATTTTTAAGTAAGACCAACATTTCTAGAGTATAATAGGTCTCTTATTCTTTGTAATTACGTTGTTATTCTGAAGCTAACTGTGGAGGGGGCGTGGCCTGCGGGCCTGCAGCGACAGGTGCGTAGACGGCCCACCTAGGCCTTGTTATCTAATCACCTGTCGCTCTGTTATAAGCAGCAGCCAGGAGGGGAAACTGGGTTGGGGCTGGAAATACTATTGATGGAAAACAACTGAGAGACTTATTGAAAAATAAAACAATATTGTAACCCTGAAACAGGCTCTCATGTCGGTGCTTGGTGGTCTGAAGAATCCCCAGGAAGGCAAGCCCCACACTAACCAATAATAAATAAATAACTTCTTACCATTAACCCAACTTCTTGAACAGGTGCGGTAGAAATGGATGGATGGATGGATATTTATAAATGATTTTTGAATTGTTGCTATTTTTACAATATTAAAAAACAAAATCTCACTTACCCCTTGGCATACCTTCAAGTACCCCAGGGGTACTCGTACCCCCATTTGAGAACCACTGCAATATAGGAATGCTGTTTGAGGCTAAGCCAATCAGTGGCCACACAACTGATTGGTTCAATCTCCTCCAGTGGCCAACAGGACTTTACTATTGATTTTTGTAGTTTATTTAGCAATTCTAGGCAAACAATTTTGTTGAATCTGTTTTTAAAAATGAAAAAAAAAAAAAAAAAAAACGGCGACGTGGTGAAGCTGCAATATTCAAGGTGCGATGTGGCGATGGACCACAGTACCACGTCAAGGGGTGTTGGCTACTGTATATTTGCTGCAATTTAATCTTGTTTATGCTCCTCAAACAGGTTCATTATGTCTTCTTCTTCTTGCTTTCCCTTGACAAAATTCACAAATTTCCCATTTTTACGTAACATTTTGCCCATTTTACACAAGGGGGTGAACAAGGGGATGGGTCAAATGCAGAGGACAAATTTCACCACACTTAGTGTGTGTGTGACAATCATTGCTACTTTAACTTTAACTTTACTTCAACAATTAAATTCAGGTTAAGTTAAAGTACCAATGATTTTCACACACACGCACGCACGCACGCACGCACGCACGCACGCTATAGCGTTGGGGCGGTATAGCTCGGTTGGTAGAGCGGCCGTGCCAGCAACTTGAGGGTTGCAGGTTCGATCCCCGCTTGCACCATCCTAGTCACTGCCGTTGTGTCCTTGGGCAAGACACTTTACCCACCTGCTCCCAGTGCCACCCACACTGGTTTTAAATGTAACTTAGATATTGGGTTTCACTATGTAAAGCGCTTTGCGTCACTTGAGAAAAGTGCTATATAAATATAATTCACTTCACACACACACACGCACACACACACACACACACACACACACACACACACACACACACACACACACACACTAGGTGTGGTGAAATTTGTTCTCTGCATTTAACCCATCCCCTTGATCACCCCCTGGGAGGTGAGGGGAGCAGTGAGCAGCAGCAGTGGCCGCGCCCGGGAATCATTTTTGGGGATTTAACCCCCAATTCCAACCCTTGATGCTGCGTGTCCGGGAGGTAATGGGTCCCATTTTTATAGTCTTTGGTATGACTAGGCCAGGGTTTAAACCCACAACCTCGATCTCAGAACGGACACTCTAACCCAGACCTGGACAAATTAAGGCCCGAGAGCCACATGCGGCCCGTTAAGCTTTTCAATCTGGCTCGCCGGACATTCCCAAATATTTTTTTTTCGGTCTTTAATTTGGAAAGTGTAGCTGCCATTAGGGCTTCACGGTGGCAGAGGGGTTAGTGTGTCTGCCTCACAATACGAAGTTCCTGCAGTCCTGGGTTCAAATCCAGGCTCGGGATCTTTCTGTGTGGAGTTTGCATGTTCTCCCCGTGACTGCGTGGGTTCCCTCCGGGTACTCCGGCTTCCTCCCACCTCCAAAGACATGCACCTGGGGATAGGTTGATTGGCAACACTAAATTGGCCCCAGTGTGTGAATGTGAGTGTGAATGTTGTCTGTCTATCTGTGTTGGCCCTGCGATGAGGTGGCGACTTGTCCAGGGTGTACTCCGCCTTCCGCCCGATTGTAGCTGAGATAGGCGCCAGCGCCCCCCGCGACCCAGAAAGGGAATAAGCGGTAGAAAATGGATGGAAGGATAGCTGCCATTATGATGTGCAGGGATGCTTTATAATGACCGGAAGTCTTGAACTTTACAACATATTTCAGTGGTTGGAATCTGCGCTTTTGCATGATGTCCTGTTGTGTTGTCCTGAGACCAATATTATTTTGATACTTTTCGGTACTTTGATACGTTTCTAAATAAAAGGAGACCAGAAAAAATTGCATCATTGGTTTTATTTTAACACAAAAAGCTTAGGGTGTGGCGGACTGGTAGTTTTCAAAGGCGATATTGGTACCGTATATGATTCATTAGTACCGCGGTACTATACTAATAGCCGTATACCGTACAACCCTACTAGTTACTATGGTAATCAACGTCACAGCAGGTCAGACGAGGCACCAAGCAATGTGGGTGTGGAGTGTTTCCACAGAGTTTTTCCAGAGCGGCCAGCCTGAAATGTGGGTTCCAGGGACCGACGAGGAAGGAGATTTTTACAAAAAAGTTCTTAAACTTTGTGATATATCACATATATCAGATTGTAGATGTTTTTTTTTTTTTTTACTCTTCGCGTTCATATTTCGCTGTGTTACCATGAATTAATTAACGTGGACCCCGACTTAAACAAGTTGAAACACTTATTGGGGTGTTACCATTTAGTGGTCAATTGTACGGAATATGTACTGAACTGTGCAATCTACTAATAAAAGTATCAATCAATCAATCAATTGTTGCATTTTTGTTGCATTTGGCTTGATTGTAAAATATGTCGATTGAGAGGCGGTGACGTTCATATGTTGTCAATAGTCAGGGTTTTATCGTTCATAGAAAAATATAAAATTATATTCCGTTTTTAAGGCGGTCTGTCATAACATTTTCAACAATCAATCAGACTTTATTGTGAGGTTTTGTATTAGTTTTCCTAAAAATATATGTACTGGCCCCGAGACACATTTTTTTCTCTAAGTTTGGCCCCCCCGAGTCAAAATAATTGCCCAGGCCTGCTCTAACCACTAGGCCTGTGGTTCTCAACCTTTTTTCAGTGAACATTTTTTTAATTCAAGTACCCCCTAATCAGAGCAAAGCATTTTTGGTTGAAAAAAAGAGATAAAGAAGTAAAATACAGCACTATGTCATCAGTTTCTGATTTATTAAATTGTATAACAGTGCAAAAATATTGCTCATTTGTAGTGGTCTTTCTTGAACTATTTGGAAAAAAAGATATAAAAATAACTAAAGACTTGTTGAAAAATAAACAAGTGATTCCATTATAAATGAAAAATTCTACACATAGAAGTAATCATCAACTTAAAGTGCCCTCTTTGGGGATTGTAATAGAGATCCATCTGGATTCATGAACTTAATTCTTAACATTTCTTCACAAAAAAATAATATTTTAAACATAAACAATATTTATGGAACATGTCCAAAGAAAAATCTAGCTGTCAACACTGAATATTGCATTGTTGCATTTCTTTTCACAGTTTATGAACTTACATTCATATTTTGTTGAAGTATTATTCAATAAATATATTTATAAAGGATTTTTGAATTGTTGCTATTTCTAGAATATTTAAAAAAAATCTCAAGTACCCCTAGGGGTACACATACCCCCATTTGAGAACCACTGCACTAGGCCACTGAGTAGGATTAGTAATTTTGAAGTTCAACTTCAGCATAGGAACATTCACACGCAATTCCTTCAGGGATTGCTTCTTCTTGTTCATGTTCTTTTTCAAATATTCTTGTAATCAGACCATATTTTCGGTATAATAGATGGAATTTTTACCTATACATCTAATGTACCGATAATATGGCCTGATGACAATAACATTAGAAAAAGTCTTGTTTATGCTGCTCCCCTCTTAAAGGGGAACATTATCACAATTTCAAAAGGGTTAAAAACAATAAAAATCAGTTCCCAGTGGCTTGTTGTATTTTTTGAAGTTTTTTTCAAAATTTTACCGGTCTCGGAATATCCCTAAATAAAGCTTTAAAGTGCCTTATTTTCGACTCTCTGCGAAGACACTGGCCGTTTCCCTGTGACGTCACACAGTGCTGCCAATGTAAACAAACAATGGCGAATAGCACAGCAAGATATAGTGTCATTAGCTCAGATTCAAACTCGGATTTCAGCGATTTAAGCGATTCAACAGATTACGCATGTATTGAAACAGATGGTTGGAGTATGAAAATATTGAAGAAGAAACTGAAGCTGTTGAGCGAATAGCTATTGACGCTATTCATAGCCATAGCATGGCCGAATAGCTGCGTTAGCATCGGCGGTAAAATGTGCGGACCAAACGATCAGGACTTTCACATCTTTTGACACTGGAGCAACTTAAATCCGTCGATTGGTAAGTGTTTTTTTCGCATTAAATGTGGGTGGAAGGAAACGTAATATAGTTGCAAATGCATCTGCGGGTTATCCATACATCTCTGTTCCATGTCTGCTTTAGCACCACCGGTAAATAGCATGTTAGCATCAATTAGTGTAGCATGTTAGCATCGATTAGCTGGCAGTCAACATCAACAAATCTCACCTTTGTGATTTCGTTGACTATCGTTGCAAATGCATCTGCAGGTTATCCATACATCTCTGTGCTATGTAAATAGATAAATAAATGGGTTGTACTTGTATAGCGCTTTTCTACCTTCAAGGTACTCAAAGCGCTTTGACACTACTTCCACATTTACCCATTCACACACTGATGGAGGGAGCTGCCATGCAAGGCGCCAACCAGCACCCATCAGGAGCAAGGGTGAAGTGTCTTGCTCAGGACACAACGGACGTGACGAGGTTGGTACTAGGTGGGATTTGAACCAGGGACCCTCGGGTTGCGCACGGCCACTCTCCCACTGCGCCACGCCGTCTGCCTTAGCATCGCCGGTAAAATGTGGAGACACTCTGGCACATTCAATGGGGGTCTGGCGGCAGACACTTTGGCATCTTCGGGCCAGTGGTGCAACTTGAATCCCTCCCTGTTAGTGTTGTTACACCCTCCGACAACACACCGTCGAGGCATGATGTCTCCAAGGTTCCAAAAAATAGTCAAAAAAACGGAAAATAACAGAGCTGAGACCCGGTGTTTGTAATGTGTTGAAAATGAAAATGGTGGGTGTGTTACCTCGGCGACGTCCCATTCTGACGTCATCGCCTCCAGCGCGATAAACAGAAAGGCGTTTAATTCGCCGAAATTCACCCATTTAGAGTTCGGAAATCGGTTAAAAAAATAGATGGTCTTTTTTCTGCACCATCAAGGTATATATTGACTCTTACAAAGGTTCTGGTGATAATGTTCCCCTTTAAGCAGTGAGCGATGTCATCAGTAGGAACAAGTCAATGTGTGCACAAAGTCTGCAAAAATGATGCAGGGGTCAAAGTTACTCGCCTTTTGCAATGCTGACCTCTACAGCCCGGCGGTAACAGTTCGAGATGCCACCTCAGTAGAAGCATTTAAGTCTCACCTTAAAACTCATTTGTATACTCTAGCCTTTAAATAGACTCCCTTTTTAGACCAGTTGATCTGCCGTTTCTTTTCTTTTTCTTCTATGTCCCATTCTCCCTTGTGGAGGGGGTCCGGTCCGATCCGGTGGCCATGTACTGCTTGCCTGTGTATCGGCTGGGGACATCTTTGCGCTGCTGATCCGCCTCCGCTTGGGATGGTTTCCTGCTGGCTCCGCTATGAACGGGACTATCGCTGCTGTGTTGGATCCGCTTTGGACTGGACTCTCGCGACTGTGTTGGATCCATTATGGATTGAACTTTCACAGTATCATGTTAGACCCGCTCGACATCCATTGCTTTCCTCCTCTCCAAGGTTCTCATAGTCATCATTGTCACCGATGTCCCACTGGGTGTGAGTTTTCCTTGCCCTTATGTGGGCCTACCGAGGATGTCGTAGTGGTTTGTGCAGCCCTTTGAGACACTAATGATTTAGGGCTATATAAGTAAACATTGATTGATTGATTGATTGATCTTAGTTCAAGTCTGGATTAAGTTGCAGCAAATCTTTTGATCAGGTTAAAGAGTCGTGCCATCGCCTGCGTAAGAGAGATGGGAACGCAATACCCTTCAGCTGGATCCTGCATACTGTCGTCGTCCTGCTGGTGCTGTGCGCTAACGTGTAGGTGTTGTGCAGCTTTCCTTTGGTCGACATCACACTTGTACTGTTTCAAACGCCACGTGACCAAACTTTTCCTCCTACCCGTTACCCTCCGCTGACACGGCGCCACATTCCATCGACCCTCCCGTCCAATCTCGCACTTGCTTTTAATT
>NC_084621.1:10985285-10987785 GCF_033978795.1 Nerophis ophidion
TCTTGCATCACTTGGTCTTCACAGATGTTAATGACCTACGTGCGGAGGCTGTTCATTTCGAAAAATCAATCAATCAATCAATATTTATTTATATAGCCCTAAATCACAAGTGTCTCAAAGGGCTGCACAAGCCACAACGACATCCTCGGTTCAGATCCCACACAAGGGCAAAACTCACAACACAGTGGGATGACTGGATGCAATGGACGTCGAGTGGTTCTAGCATAACATTGTGAAAGTCCAGTCCATAGTGGCTCCAACATATAATAATGAGAGTCCAGTCTATAGTGGGGCAAGTAGGAGACCATCACGAGCAAAAGAAAAAGGCATTGCTTAATTTCTCTGTGGTTAAACGAAGATAAATTCTGTTTGCTGTATTCATGCTTGGCATTTGGACACTTTTTAAACTGGATGTGCGCCAAAGACAAGAAAGATTGTCTCCGCAATCCTAACTACCAAACTTGTAATCTTAATGTCTTTAGTATTTACAACAACAAACACCGTTTGCTCCCACATACATACACAAATATAGTACATACCTACACACTCAAAGTCCGTACATCCACACCTACATTCCCTGTAGAAACATACAAATATACATATTGTACATACACATTCCCTGTAGAAACATACATATATACATACAGTACATATACATTCCCTGTAGAAACATACATACATACAGTACATATACATTCCCTGTACAAACATACATATACATATACTGTACATATGCAAGCACATTTGCATACATACAGTCAAGCATATAATCACATTTCGTCAAACATATATTAATGTCGTTCCCCGGGGAAACTGGGTAACACACAGTACACTGACAAAGCTTAACCTATTGTTACTATAACAATCTACAAGGTTAATATAATTCGCTTCTCTTTTTTCCCCTTCATGTATCTGATTTTCTTTTGTATGTCAAGTTATTACATATATGTATTGTTGCATTTGAAACAATTGTTTTGTTGATAATAGAGGTAAATTATTGTTGTTACTCATTGTCAATAGTGCTTTTTCTATTGGTATTTGTATCGCTCCATTTGTAGTATAATAATGTTCATTGTAATTCTTGAGGGTACATATACACACAGACACACACACCTACAATCTAATTAGGTGAAAGGAATTCTTAAAAGCATTTTCTTGAACGGTCCAGCCAAAATGTCCCCACGATCAAGTTAAAGGGGAACATTATCACCAAACCTATGTAGGCGTCAATATATACCTTGATGTTGCAGAAAAAAGACCATGTATTTTTTTAACCGATTTCCGAACTCTAAATGGGAGAATTTTGGCAAATTAAACGCCTTTCTGTTTATCGGTCTTTTAGGTGATGTCAGGATGCCAACCGAACGCCTCCCTAGGGAGGTGTTTAGGGCACGTCCAACCGGTATGAGGCCACGGGGATGACCCAGGACACGCTGGGAAGACTATGTCTCCCGGCTGGCCTGGGAACGCCTCGGGATCCCCCGGGAAGGGCTAGACGAAGTGGCTGGGGAGAGGGAAGTCTGGGCTTCCCTGCTTAGGCTGTTGCCCCCGCGACCCGACCTCGGATAAGCGGAAGAAGATGGATGGATGGATGGATGTAATTTTTGTGTTAATATTTACTTCACTAACTGATTCTCTGCTTTCACTTTTACTATCATATTCGTACATAGGATATTTGCTGATACTGTTCTGTTTTTGTTGTTGTTATTGTTGTTGTTGTCACCCTGTCTTATCCCTCTCTTGTCCCTGCAATTTCCCCCTCTGTCTTCCTTTTTTTCTCATTGTATCCACTCCTGCTCCGGCCTGGCTGCACAAAATAATAATATAAATCCATTTAACAAAGTCAAATACTAATAAGGCAACAAGAGAAGTATCCCACACTTCTCTTTTCTAAAGTATATCTGCACAGCCGATATGGGCATCTACATCAACAATATGATTTACTTGAGTAGCTGGACAGGACAAAAGAAGAAAACAACAACAACAACAACAACAAAAAAGTAAAAATGTTGAGAATTGGGCCACAAAAACAAAGAAGGACACGATTATGCACTGACACAAAGTATAAAAAGGCCAAAGAGTCTTTTGGCTTGTACTTTTTGTGTAAGGACTAAGGACAAGCCAAAATGTCCCTGCAAAGAAAAAGCATCCCCATTAAAAAGGTAAGAGGTCAAGAGTTGTGCCACACAGATGTAGAAAAACAAGATTAAACACACACACACACACACACACACACACACACACACACACACACACACACACACACACACACACACTGAAAAAGGGCAAAAGGAGCTCCTTGTCGAACGTTTTGTGTGACCAGCTGAAAAATTTCAAGCAAGGAAACCATGTGTCCATAATAAAGTTGAGATGTCAAAAGTTGTGCCACATAAACATTGGAAGACAATATACAAGATTACACACACACACACACACACACACACACACACACACACACACACACACACACACACACACACACACACACACACACACACAC